>NW_009951478.1:0-4219 GCF_000696875.1 Nestor notabilis | reverse complement strand
AGTGGGCCTAAGGTCTTCATTCTCAAAGTCTCTGCATCTCTGCAGTTGCCAAAATTCAACTGTGTGACACTACACCCACAGATAGCTATAGGCGCTAAAGAGTAAAACTAAAAAAAGAAAAAGATGGAAGTAACATTCTTCCCCAGTTTGGAGATGAAAAAATAAAAGACATCATTCAGTTGCAACACTAGCCCGAAAAAATAACTCCAGATCTCTGAAATCATAACTAAATGTACCATGCCTATTGCAGTGGTGCAGGGTTCACTTAGGGTTTCTAGATTCTACTGTGCTTCAGTAACAATAGATTTCCAAACACAGAAGTTACTCAGCTTTTTATTGTGCTATGGTAGCGAAGATTTAAAGCTAGCCAGAAACTAGAGGCAAAGAAATGATACTCCAGCTATGCTGCTGCCGTGTTAAGGGCAGTGTAAGCTGTTTACAGTGAACATATGTTTTATCAACATTACTCTTTACTTAAAACTCATCTTTGATATTTTGTTGCTTTGAAACTCACTGTCATGTACACAACTTAATCAACTATATTCCTATCCTCCTCTTGTTTGCTTAACTCTAACTTTAAAAGTTCTTTGTCTGCCAGTTCTTCCTTCCTTAGGAAGAGATTATTACATTCTTACCATCTATCTGTAAATCCTGTGCTTCACTGTTCTTGCTTTGCACCATATTTCGGAATCATAATATCTTCTAAAACAAATTAAACTACCATTCTGTGCCACATTTATCAGACATACTAGAAGAATCTAGATCTCATTCAGACAGTGTTTGTTGTAGGTCTTTACCCAACGTCTCCCTCTACGTGTGACCTGAATGCAAAATATTTAGAGACTGACACATGCACCCCGACAACATGTTGTTGTCCTTATGTCCCCAAATCCCAGAAGGCTTCCAGTATCCCCTTATTACATAAAGAACTTACTGTGGTTGTCCTCAAGGATCTTTTACCTGTGGGAATCAAGGCTGGATATCCAGATATACTTCAAGAAAGGGTGACAAGTTTACTTTGCATAGCTGCTTTCTTTCTTTTCTCTTCCCTCTGCTCAGTTACAAGAAGCTGCTTCTCTCTACGTCTTTCATCACTCATCCCTCTCATACCTAGTTTCTCATTCCCTCCCAAAATGTCATTTCCAGCTTCTAACCAGCTCCTAATACTAGCGCTCAATAGTTACTTGTCCAGCGATCAGAGCAGCATTTTCCTGCTTTCTCTCACACTGTGCCTTAAGCTTTGCGGGAGTACTCTGAGAATATCCCCAAATCCATGTATTAGTTCTCTTTCAGTTCTTGCCTTTTGCATAAAACACAAAAAAAGTTTTGCAAGCAAAAGAATGTATACAGCTTCCTGCAGTCCTGGTTCATTGCTCCTTGCTGCTGCAATGCTATCTATAGAACACAATAATTAAACTTTATAAACAGTCTTTCAATTAAAAAGAGAGAAGTAGGGCCTGACTCAGTTCCCATGAAAGACAATAGGTAGAGATTTACCTCATTCTCTAGATTAGAAACTCTAATTCTTCATGGTCTTTTCAGAGAGAAAATTACTCCTTCTTTAACTTTCAGAAATAGATGCTACTACAAATTATCATTATACATATTATATTAACACCCTCATATACACAAGAACTCTGTTGTACCACAGGGCACATATTGCCACACACTGAATGACAATTTCAGTCCCAAATGTCTTCAAATCTTAATAAACAAAATTGAAACCAGCAGCAGAAACAAGTAGCGAGAACCAAAGTGAATCATGCCTTGCACATTCCCTATCTCCTTCACGTGTTACTACACCAATCTCTGCGGGATTTGCACAAAGTTCATAAGCGGTTGCTTTGAAAACTGCACACATTTATAAATTAAAATCTCACTTTTCTATCCCACAATGTTTTTGCCTAAAGGTCCTCATCAGCTTCAGCTGTGAGTCTCCACACAGTCCTCTCAACTCTCACTGGGGCTACCTGAAGGAGCAGGGTCTATTAGGACTGTGGTTTGACAGCCTCAGGCCTTTAATTTGGTGAGGTTTCCTCACTATTTAGTGAGAATAATGTAACATTTAAGAAGTGGCATGGGTTTTAAAAGTAATTGAAAGCTCTTAATTGAAATGCACCAAGACAACATATTCATTCATCCATATTTTCCCAGAAAAGTTAACTGCACGTGGAATTAATTTATGGAACTTTGTTTACATCTAGGTATAAATAAACGTGAAAAATAGGTGACATGTCAGAGAAACATGGAGAAAAAAAAAATCTGTGTGGGAAGTAAGTGCCTGCCAAGAATCTATTAGTGCAATGTCAGCATCAGATAATAATCTGACTGTTTTCAGAATACAGGAAGTGTGATATATTACCCATTTCATTCTGGTTTGTGTTAACAAATCATAAATGTTTTCCACTTGGTGTGTGCATGTGTGTATTCTTAACATTCTTTTGGTTTTCACAAAGTGTAGAAGTAGCCTAATTTGGAAGTGTCTTCTGAGGCTACAGTTGGTGTCCACTTCCAGCACCTCCACTTAGTTGGAGGATGAAGGTGTTGGGAGCTGTTAATATGAAACATGCTGAAGGACTGACTATAAGCTGGTAAGAAAATTTGTAAAATCCACATTTTACATCTGCAGAAGGGAGACACAGCGAGATGCTGAAAGCTTCAGGATCAGAGGGGAAGGTGGTGGAAAAGATAATCCTCCTCTGTCTAGATGCTCTGAATCCCAATCTGCTGCCTGTAATTCTTGTTATTTAGTATCAGGTTGAAGAGAACTGTTTTCATACTGGAAATGCCTCCGAGCACTACCACAAGCTGTAATGATTCCCACCCTCACTCTGTTCTGTCCTGTATTTTGAGGTCAATAGCCATGAGAAACATTTTACCCATTGCTCGAAGGCAGAAGGTCATATGTTTCCTCATTTTTCCTAATTCTCATGTTTCTCAAGGTGGATTTCCTTCATATTCTCTTAGGTATTAGCTGGTATTTGTTACAGTGCTAACTGGACAGGAAGAAAGAAAAAGAGAAAGAAACCATGCATGCATACAGCAAAACTGAATTGATTTCAGGGGAAAATCTCCTGATGCCATAATCTCTTGCTAAATGAGCTGCTTATAAATGAGCTACTCCTACAATTACAGAAGTCTCAATTTTGTGCATTATTGGTAGCACTGATTCTAAAAAGGAGGAGTACTGTTCTTCCTCACTGTCCTTGACTGCATTCATACTTTGGGGATGTTTATGGGATGTGCTTGCCAGAGTCAGCTACCTGAAAACGTTCTTAGCAGATTTTAAAAGAGAATATGAAACAACGAATACCAAGCTTGCTCCTTCAACTATTGAAAAATAGATAACCAAGTTAAAATCTTCTGGAGGAGAATTTGGGTTAAATGCAATCAACACTGGGGAGGTGGTTCATTTGGTTGATTGGTTTGTTTTGGTCAGGGAAAGTGATTTAACTGAGGTGAGTTTTATTGACTTTATGGTACTTGAATATATTTCTTATCATCTACTTTATGGTGGATTATTCTAATAGTTACACATTTGCAATGTGGCACTTTCAGAAGTACGAAGCTTAAAACTTGGAGCAGAGAATTACAAACTCATTCTGAAAATGGATAAAAGTTTGAATAAATGTCCTTCATAAATTGAAGTTTGGAAACACAAAGGTGTCAAAAAGCAAAACAATGTGAAAAGTGTTTGCTAAAGCCTAATCCCAGATACCATAGTGAAAGGTTTCAGGGCATCCAGTCTACTTGACAGTAGTCACAAATATTGGAGTAATCCATCTGTACAAGAGGAAGCCACCCTGCTGCACCCCCAAGCTGCGTACCCTGACACCAGTGGAGTTTCAGCCCTCTCCTCATCACCCTGCAGCTTTCCCAGTCAGGAAGAGGCACTGGCTTTCTGCCAGGGATGCCCTCATAGGTGCTGAACTGATGGATGTCTTTTTCCAGCTTTGCTGCGAGACGGCTGCTGATTTTAAAACAGTTGATGTTTTGCCTCCTACCTCAGGTTCGCTGACTCTAATATGGGGTCGATAAAGTTAATTTCCCTAATTGTTAATTTCCTGCTTATTCGCCTTGAAATCTTCAGGCAGTAAGCACTGTTAAAGATCAGTGTTACGATTAAGAGCAGCAAGAGCCACTGAGACAACCTCAAGTCCTCAATCCCTATTTTCAAAAGGAGGAAAATTGAAGACCCAGGGAACTATAGACCAGTCAG
>NW_009951477.1:0-4451 GCF_000696875.1 Nestor notabilis | reverse complement strand
TTGGCCGAACCAAGCGGGAGGGCTGGATGTCTGTCTGTCTTCACAGGTCCGTGGAGGCGTCCTGAGGGGGCAGGAGGCAAGGGGAGATAGCTAAATAACTCCTTGTATTGAAAAGTTTATACATACACATAAAAACAAACTCTTTACCAATATTTCTCAAAAAGTGGTTCAAAAATACAGTATAAAAACACAGCGTCCAGTGTAAGGCTCGCAGTTACAACAGCAGTTTCTAGAACAGAAACTGCTGTTGCGACATTAAGTCCTTTCGTATCATCTAAGATGAATGTTAAAAAAAGGTGGAGTTTCTTGCCAGATTTTAGCATTTTAACTCGCTTCACCCTAACAATATAAACTGAATAATTGCACGTACTCTGAAGTATTCAAAAATTATGATGCAAGCTTTTTGAGCAGTGTACTGTCAGCTTAAAAATCAGGTTTTAAAAGGTTTTAAAATAAGTAGTTTGTTGGGGTTTTTTCCTTCTTTCTTCCTGGTCTTGAAAGTATACTTGAGTCACATCCAGAGTGCACCAGGAACTTGGCTATTGGTTTAAAATGAGATGCTCCTTTAATGGGACTTTAAGAACAGGGATTTCAGAAAACACCAGTCTTGCAGGACTCGAAAATAAGGCTGAGAGAGCTAGCAACACCACTATGCCCAGCTATTTGTGGCTGTTATTAGGTGTACAAAACACTTAGAAACCTACTTCTATCCACAAGAAGCTGAGTCTTTCTTGGCCTACAAGGTGTGATGTTGTGGCAATGCAGCTTCAGCAGACAATTCTGAAGCTATAGGGTTGAATTTTCCCACTTCTTCAGCTTCACAGCTCCTTCACAGACCATTCTGGGGGGGAGGGTCTCCTTGTAAAAATTGTTTCTTCCAGTAAGGTGATGCTGTGTTTTAGTGTGGATGTCTGCGGTCACTGTACTCCACACAGCACAGAAATGGGTCAAGAATTCTTCAGCAGTGGGTGCTCAGGTTTAGGTGTGTGCAGAGCTGAGTGCTTCCCGCCTTACAGCTCAGTCCCCAAATTGTCAAGATCTTGAGGAAAGAGTTCTTCTCTCCACAGTAGTAATGTCACTGTTTCCTTCTGCTACCGCACTTCCTTCCCCTCCCCTCCGTTACGGTGATCAGCCAGCCAGTTCACAGGCTGAAGTCCAACTTCAATTGATCTTTAAACTGTTGTTCATCACTTTGAGGAAAATTTTATAGTCAGAACTCTGTAGTCCTCTTTGGCAAACCCTTCATGTCTCCATTGGCATGCTTTGGACCCTTGCTCTGTCTCTCTGCCAGTCAGCCAATGTCCCTGTAATAATTGTAGAACCCATTAGCCAGTTTTAGCCAAATCAGTCAGAAAGGTTAAAGGCTCAGAGCATGAAGTTGGCTGGCTTATAGACGATGTTTCTTTCTAATTAGTACAAAAAAAACCTTTTGCCCAGTCTGTGTTTAAAAAACGTAGTAGGGAACTGTGGGAAGAACAAAAAGATGCACTGCAGAAGCTGCTCTCTCATGGGAGAGTGGCTGTGAGGGATAGACATGGTTATTGCAGTGGGCACAGACTTCTCAGAGACCAGACTGCAGGTGGCTTACAAAACAACCCATCATATACTTGTTTGTGTGAAGTCCACATAGACAATGCAGCCATTGTTTAATGTAAGTGCAATATAAAATTGTTTTATTGAGTGGCAGTACACTTTACAGCAGATTTCTATAATGATGTAACGACAAGAAGTTCCAGGCCCTCCATCCCCCATGCAGCTTTAGCTCCAAGCCATGCTTTTACTACAACATACTCGTGTAAGAGAGGTGAAGTCAGAAATGGGACCTGCACTTCTCTAGCTACGAGCCCAGGAGACTGTGGGTTATGGCAGAATGAAGGAGTGAACATACCTGGTTACCACCATGAACTGGTATGGTCTTACCTTATAGGAAGCTGACTCTCTCAGTCAACAAGATGGAAAAAAATCGAGCTGACCATAGCCTGCTGTGTTTGAAAACAGAACTGCTGCCATACGAACATGATTTTCCCTGAAGCAGTATGCCACAGGCCTCATGTCCCATGGGTCCTGCATGGTCCCATGTATGGCTGAGATCACCCACAGAGATGACTTGGAACTGTGACCTCACCAGATCCATATAATCAAGTACTGTGATGGGTACACGTTTTCAATACGAACTTTTGTTGGGGGTCTTAGATAAAAGGTGATGTGGAGGAAGATGCAGCACTACCCTGAAATACACACAGTCTAAGCAGGCACAGTGAGTGAGGCTTTCAAATGGCCTCAGGGCTGGCTAACTTTATTCCTCTTGAAGTCAGTGATAAAACTCCCATAAACGGAGCCTTTTGAAAATCCCACCCTTGAGGCATTACAGTACTTAAAGGAAGAGGCTGGAAATCGTGCAGGCTTTAGATCCAATTTTGATCAGTTTATGTCTTTCAGTGGGCCCAGCCACCAAATGGTGATAAGAAGGGCTCCTCCATTTTTCTGGTTTACTCCTGCTAAGTCAAATGTGCAGGAACAATTATACTGTGGTTTTAATTTTGCCTCTAAACTGCAACATCATGGGCACACACATGCCGTGTGGAGTTGTGAAGAACTGGTATTGTAACTTATGGGATGAAGACTGATATGCCAGTGAATTCTGAAGAGGGCAGGTGATCCTGCAGTAAAGGCCCAGGGCTGGCACTCAGGAGATCTAGTTTTATTTCTCAGTTCTGACACAGGCTTCCTGTATGACCTCAGCACAGTCATGTAATTGCTCAGTGCCTCAGTCCATCATCTCCTTAATAGGGTTACTACTTACTTATTTCCTTTCTCCCGCCCTGGACTGCCTTACTTAGACTGCAATTCCACCAGGGAGTGGAGCATTTCGTAGCACGTGCAGGGCCTTCACCCGGTACAATGAGACCTAATGGCCATGCCTGTAGAGTAATGCAGTGCCAATTAAATAAATAAACGAAGATGATAATATCATTTAGGACTAGATTTGCAGCTTGTTATCCAGCCCAAGGTCAAAGAGCTATTGTTCCCTGGAACCTGGAGTCCTAAGGAAGCGCTCCATGGGGAGGGTTCTGCAATAGGCAAGATGAGCCCCAAGCAGCAGCAGGTTTTGGGAAGGGGCTGGTCACAGCTTCATGGCAGCCTTCTCTGGCTAACTGCTGAAAGCCACAAGTAGAGGCTCCTTGGAGGTGCAGTGTTGGATGGGCTAGGCATCCTCTCATCATGCACAGCCTTGTCTGATCTTGGTTCCTGGCTATTCAAGGCTACCACAGTTCTCCTCCCCTACCAACTGCTAAATCACACAGACCAACACCAGTATCATGATTGCAGAGTAGCTGGTGTCTTTCTGAGCTGCCTTGCATTCCCATAATTGTTACAGCAAAAGCTGTGGCAGGGCACACGACGTCGTGACCCAAAATGGAGCTGCAGTGAAAATTATTTCCATTACTCGAACCTGCATTCATTCCGATTAATTCAGTGTCTCCTACTATATTTAGGTAACTGAGGATTAATTGTATGCATACTGAAATGCTGTCCCTTGTAATAAAATCATGCCGAACTATTCCTAACTTGAGCGCCACTTGAATTTGAAACCTAACTGGACCCTGAGGGCCTTAGGCCTTACTTAGCGCGACGTGTAAGGCAGGCAGGATCAGGGTCTTGCTTGTCTTCTAATCAAACCTAATGCTTTTCAAGTCTCATCGCCTGTCTATAATGCTAAATAAATCAGGAACAACTTAATTTATCTGCTGATTCTACCCAGTGATGCTCCAGGAGCACACCTACTTCTCAACGCCTGCAGTGGTCTGTATCCAGTGTAGGAGACCATGCTATCGTTGTGCTAGACCTATAGTTTAGGTCAATACAAAGCTAGGTGAGAACTGATACAGCTATGCTGCTATGTAATGTATTTATAACTACATACGTATTAATAGCTTTATGTTCCTTTGCTTTGTGGGTCACCCCTTTATCCAACCCGTAATTAACTATGTCTTCAAGTGAGCTACTTTGGAGGGCTTTCTGCTAGGGCATGGCATCCAAGGAGGAAGTACAGGAGGATTATATTCACATGCAGACATGTCTGAACATGCTCCCACATCACCCACAGCCGGAATGGAAGTTTTAAAAGAATATTACTAAATTGGACTCCAAATTTAAAGTTTGCCAGAGTAACTCACACACCAATAATTTGTGATGAGTGGCAACAAACCAGAAAAGAATCAGCGTGCTCCTTCCCCACCGCAACTGGCAGCTAGAGCCGGGTTTATGGTGAGGTACGGACACTGCGCTGAAACTGTGCCCCCTCCTAGCAAGGTGGGCCTGACAAGGGCAAGAGGTATGAAGAAGCGAGACAGCTGCCTCTGGTTCTGCCGCTTAAATCCTAGTAAGCCCGGAGAGCCGGGGCTAACGCAACCCCTGGAAAGAGTTACCGCATGCTTCGAGACCGAGAC
>NW_009951476.1:0-4744 GCF_000696875.1 Nestor notabilis | reverse complement strand
ATGCCAGAGGACCATTTTGCTAAAACATTATCCATCTTAACGTCATGTCAGATTTCTGAATGAGAATGACTTCTTTGGGTGGGAAGAGGCATATAACTTATACTGCTTTTCATTTCCTGAAGCACTGGAATTGTGCTGTTCCCTAATGTTATTTTATTAAGATGTGATTTGTCATCATATTGCTGAAAACAAGATAAAATGCAGCCTAATTAAATTCCTTATTTAACTTGACGAGCATCTGCTTTATGTAGACACATTCTTTTAAACAGAACCTTTGTAGCTGTTTCTCAGGATCTGGCTATCAAAATTTTACTGTGATCAAAATGGGGAAATACCCCTCCCCAATAAAGGCATGTGCATTCCCATTGCCTATGACCCTTCTTATTTATAATGAGAGATGTATAGCACCGCCCAGGCAGACTGCAGCAGCACCTTGTGAGAATGCTGCCCAGACACTTCAAGAGCACTCCCTGTTGTGGAATAATTGCTATCCCATGGAGCCCAGTGGAAGTCACTGAGACAAGCCGGTAGCAAAATACTGCAGCTGACAGCAAGAGTTTTCTAAATCAGGCTGCTATACAAAGTATAACAAATAAATCACCTGTGACTCCTCCCTTCTGTAGCAGATGAGACTCCCAACATAAAGGAAAATATCTCTGTTGAAGGAGGAGGCTCAACTGGCTTATGCACACTTTTGAAGTTAAGCGTGTGCTTAAGTATGCCATTTACCAAGGCCAGATCCTAGCTCGCTTTCCATTCACTGCATTCACACAGGTTTCTAAGGTGAGACCAACCTTCTTGCATCACTGGTTGAGCGAAGACTGAGGCAGAACAGAGTCCTGTGCTAAGTCCATGTTCCTAATTAAAGCAGTGGTCTTATGCTGCTCCCATCTAAGTCATAGCATATGATGCAAACAGTTGTATCAGAACCCACTGTAAGCTCAGAGCTTTTAGGAAAGTCTTGGGCATGCCACAGCCGTGGGTCTGCCTCTTGGAAGCCCCCTTGGCATCAGACTTTGTGTCTGCAGAAGTCCGGAGCTGCTCCGCCAGCCTCTCTTGGTCTGGAGTATGCTTTGAGATCCTCCAAGGAGAGATGCTACTCCTGTGCAAGGGCAAAGGACCATTAATATTACATTGGTGGTTAATTATTTAACATCAGGAACCTCTGATGCCCCTGCTTAAAGGATTTCTCCATATCTCTGGGTCTCTCCCATGCAACAGGAAGAGAAAAGGCAGAAAACTGTGGTTACCTTTAACAAACAACATCTTAAAAGTTGGCTTCACATCAATACTAGGGCCATAGGATTAGCTGCTTATTCTGAGCTTGAAAACCAGGCCAGTAATTTAAGCTCCAGAATAGAACTGGGAATGCATTTTCGGTTTGTTTAGCCTAGTTTCCTACAGAAATACAGCTTATGCAGTTAAATTTTCTGTGTGCACACAAGCCATCCCTTCTAACTTTGCAATCTTCTGCCAGTTCAACCGTGTTTCACCAACATAAAGTTCTGTTCAGCATCTGGACCAAAAAAACACAGTTGTTTAAAGCAGAGGGATGTGCCCTGCCCTGATCTTAAGCATACTATAAGACATTGGAGAGTCCACATTGCTGGTGCCCTCATCCTAGCTGGATCACAGCTCACATTGTGTCAAATGCTGGCGACACGGAAGCTTTGGAAACACTGTCTGTATCTCAGTGTATGATGTGGGTTTTTTCTCTTTTAAATCTGCCAGTGAAATGCCCCCACACCTGGGCTGCACCACGTAAGATCAAGAGTCAGTTTAGCTTTGCAGCAGCCCTATGAGTGTGGCAGCAGCCTGGCAGCGAAGCAGAGGCCATGTGCTGTGCAGACCATTGCTCTGGACTGGAGCTGTGGAGAGGAATCCAGCCAAGAAGGACAGAAGGCAGAAAAGAGACCCTGCAATCTGTTGGAGGGGTTGTACTATAAACAAGAGCAGGAGGGCTTCAGTGTGCCAGGGAGGAACAAGCTGTGTAGATAAAAGAGGCTGCTTCAAAAGAGTGGAGGGTGACTAATTTGCCTTGCACCGGGTGGCCAAAGAGCAGAGAAAAAGAAGTGGTCTTCACTGAGCTGGCAGTCAGAGGAGGGGAGAAACCTTCTCATGCTGAAAAAGCTCAAAGAAAAGCCTCTGCAGGTCCTCTTTCATCAGAGTTTCAAGGGCAGGTGGATTCAGCAAACTCTGAATTTTGTCTCTGGTGCTACAAAGATACTTGGAAAAAGGGCCTGATTCAGAGTCAACTTGCAGTACTAGCTGGGCTGTCAAATGGGCCAGCAGGTCCTTGATGTGCCATGATGGCAGAGGGAAAGTAAAGGTGAATAACAGCTGTCCAAGAAATCCAGGGAGAACTGACATGGGGTGTGGTGAGGATATGCAGATTCAGCATCCCCCCAAACCCAAGCACCCTCCAAGCCCAGGGCTCTGGTTGCCCATTATCCAGCTCAGACCCACTGAGAACCCCAAAGCAGAGCAGAGGAAGCACAGCACTGCAGCCTACAGAGGACAGGTGCTATAGAAAATATTGAGGTCAGACCTAGCAGCCTACAAGAAAGGGTTTCTCCAACCAGAAGAAGCTCTGCCAGTCCAGGGTCCTCTTTCTGACCCTCCTGCCCCAAGTCCTTCTCTGAAGAGCTGACTTGCATGTCCCCAGTCCAGCCACTTGACTAGTTTTAGCTGGGAAGGAACTGGTAAGGCTTACTAGTATGGGATTAATTTATTATAGAAGGTTCTACAAGTTCTCTATAGCTGGTCAAAGACTGGCACATTTGGGCACTGGTCATGGTGTCTCTGAGCTCAGCATGAACTACCAAAACCCTCCAAGAAGATGGGGCATCTGAGGACTGCTAGCCTAGGCTGATTTCCAGTTGTCTGCTAGATGTCCTTGCTACACACAGCAGCTCTACATGCAATTCAACCCCAGCAGAGAGTGCAGGCTTGCCCTTCATCCAGGATGAAGGCAGCCAGCTCTGTCCATGTGGAGAACCACCAAGGTGTGTTGGCAGGGCAGTGGAATGGGGCAAACACATTCATTAAGACAGCAATAGGACCTCCTAAGAGCAGCTCAAAACCTCTCAGATGACAATCGATGAGATTCCAGAATAGCTCTGGGGTCTTGGGTCACTTGTATTTCGGATATTAGCTGCTGCTCACACAAGATGCAGTTCTGTCCTCATTTGGGAGCCAGCAGTCAGGACCAGATGCCTGGCCATTGAGAGGATGTTTAGAGCATGATCCAAGTGATGGAAAGACCCTGTTGAGAACAGCACTGGAACCCAAATTCCTTACTTTTTTTTTCACCAATGGGAGAATTTCCTCAGAAGTGGGTGAAACATTTCCTCTGCAGCAGAGCTGAGGTGTGCTAACCCTCCCAGTCTTCCCAGGATTTTTGTACGGCATCTCTGCTTCCTGACCCAGTATGTGGAGGGTGAGTCCAAGCCATTGCTGGAAGCATGTTCCGATTGAAAGGACACCTGGAGTGCTACCAGCAAACTGCTCATAAACAGCCTCTCATTTTGTAGGTCTGTTCTCTGCATGGCTGGGCTGTTCCTTGTGCCTCACTGAAGTTGTGCCATTTGGAACAAATGCTTCAACGTCTGTCTGTGTGTCTGCCTGACCATGCAACCCAAGAGCTCTCTGCAAATGATGCTCCTCTCTCATCATTTACATAACTTGGGGACATTCCCTGTTAGGGGCTTTTCTCCACTTTTGCAAGTTTCTCCCCCACCCCCAATCTCACAAAGCATAAGGAACCATCATCAGAGACCTGGAACACGATAGCTGCTAGCGGGGGAGAAGGTGGCTGGAAATAGTTGCAGGGTTATGCTCTGTCTGTTCTCTCTCTCTCCCATATGTGACACTGGGATCTGGTTTAGCTTTTGACAGTTAAAAGTGTGACAAGGAGGATTAAAAAAGGTCTCTCATCCATTCCTTTCTTTCTCTGCTGCCTAGCCAGCTAGAGTCTGCTGGCTTGCAGGGGAAGAAGGGGCAGTAGCAGAGGATCTGAACAGAGGCCATGGGACAGAGCATCCTTTCCTAGCAAACCCTCTGTGCAGTGAGGGGGCCTGGATGTGGAAAAAGGTTCAACTTTTTTCCTTAAGAGAAGCTGGGACAAAACCCTGGGCCTGGGCCTCTGCTCAGCTCCATGGTTTTCCTTAGAAGTGGTGTGTTTGCCAGCACATGTCTGTGTCTGTGCGATTCCCAGGTGAGCAACAACACTCTCGGGGTTTTGCTGTGTGTTAAGTCGCACCCATTCTTGCTGCTTGCCTTGTTTTTCTCATGCTGATGAGCTCCTGACTAATGGCAGTCACTGCCGCTTAATCAGGAAGCAATTTAAGGATAACCTTTTCTAATTAACCAGCAGAGAGAAGAGTGAATAAACTGTGAAACAGCCAGCTGCCTTCAGTGTCCTCAGCCAAAGGGTCTGTTGGGGGGAGAAAATGGCATCTGGGGACAGGGTGGCAGCTCCAGACCTGCCAGTGGGCATGGTACTGCGTCAGAGATGGGAGAGGATGCTCCCCAGGGCTGCTTCTCTGCCTTCTCCCCAGGTATCACTCTGCTCATGCACATGGGAATCATGATTGTCCAGGAAGGGCAGCTCAATGTGTGTAATCGAGCCCCATATATAATTAAAACTCTGGGAGACTCTTTTATTAAGAACTTTGATGCAAATATGAGTTAATTACCTTATTATGAAGGTATTCACAGAACAGCCCAGGTTGGAAGGGACCTT
>NW_009951475.1:0-4772 GCF_000696875.1 Nestor notabilis | reverse complement strand
GCTGGTTCGTAATGAAATTAGAAACCATATTCTTATACTGCTTGGCAGCTATAGCTACTACTTAGTATCACCAAAACAGCTCAAATGATTATCTGTTTTTCCAGAAGACAGCAAGTTCTGAAGATGTTCATGAAAACTATATAAAAAGAGATGTCTTCATGGTACAACTGTATGAGTAATATCACAGGTAGCAGAGGCTGGAGATCCATGAAGGAAGAAACCAGTGACTAAACATACTTAGATGAATGAAAATTAAGTTTAGGAATTGACAGATGTTATTTAGCCCTGGCAGGAAAACTGCCTAAGAGGACAGTCTTTAAACTAAAAGTGAAAAACAATTGAGATGCCTCTGCTATTTTTTTCAAGAATATCTGGTTCATAGCAGTTAGAAAAAATCTGTTGTGGTACCAACAAAAAGACTGAGTCAAGTAATCTTACTGCTAGATGGTTGTTTCAAATTATAGTAATGACCTTTAAATAGAGTGTGTCATCTTACAGATAAACAACACAGTATAAATGGAGGATTAAAAGAAAATACATCTATTTTATCCTGTTCCATACCAGCTCATCTCTTCAAAGATGCTAACTTGACTTTCTGTATTATTCATCTACTGATATGCTTCATTTACTAGTGTGTTCTTACAGAAAAGCTTTATGGTGGGGCCTTTCGAGCTCATTCTTCTGATCTGTTATTTCCATATTGATCTGCTTACAAAAAGCTCCAAACCGTGCTAGTCACCAAAATAAATAATACATTGGCTAGGCAGACAATTTCTTTCACAAAGTAGAGTGTACTTCAAACAATGCTTAGATGAGTGAGCTGTTTCACAACCTTAAGAGAAGTCCCATATTTCTTTCTCTGAGATAAAACATCAATACACTGCAAAAATACGAAAATTGCCTTTTTAACTGGTTCCTGATACATTAGATTATTGGCTTTGATGAGCAAGTATTTTGCAATGTATGGCTGCCTATATGTCACTGTAAAGGTAAAATAAACACCTTAATTTTGACTATTTTTTTTAGGGTAAATAGCCTGGTTTTGTTTCATTAGTTAAAATAGTAGAAATGCATAATGGCAAGGCTTCCTTTTCACAATATGTTATCTTATAAATATAGCACTATTAATGCTGACACCTAATAGTATCATTAAAATCAGAACATCACTGAATTCTCATTATGGCTTTACCTGCAAATCTACAGTGTGAAATAGCGAAAGAAGCCAGTAATTTTTCTTTGTGGATTTCATGGTGCCAATTAGTCTTGGAGCTATCTAAACCATAACTATTAAAATTGCAGGAATAAAATTCAAAAGAAAACATCTACAGCATTGGTAACATCTGTAGAAACAGAAGCTAATTTAAATTCATGTTAGATTGAACAAAAAATGGGAGAGAAACAAGATTAAAGTTGTCATAGATCAAAAAACTGTTTGAGATTTGGCTATTTTTCTTACATCTATCAACAAATGTGACTAACTCATAAATGAGCTAACTGAAATAATGTTCTCACTTTTAGCCAGGTATTTCCAATTTGTAATATAAATTGGAACATGCTAATAGTAATACTTCATTATTGTTTCTAACTCAGGAAGAAGCTCTTTCATGTCTGTGATTGAATTCAGTGATTTCAGGTAAATTCATGAGCAACCTCACATTAAAAAGAAGTGATTTTCTTTAAAAAAATTAAGAGTTCCTTAGCTTCATTTGATCACCTGTGCTTGGAATTTGCCTTAGCATTGACTTCCAAAAATTAAATAATCTTTGCCCCTCCCCCCAAGAATTTCTGAGAAAATCCTCATGTCAGTCCCAATTTGGTATAGATTCATTTCTGAGAGAAGTAATTTCTAAAAGTCCAGCAGATTATGTAATAAATTGATCCAATCCACCCCACTATCCATAACTAAGCTGGATAGCTAAATGAAACCAGAGATGCAGTACTCCTTTTCTTTGTGAAACGCCCATCTATTTGAGGAAAGCATTGAGTTTTCAATTTTAAAACATTATGCATACAGAACTAATAGCAACAATAATGAAAATCAGATTATGAAGGCTATTTATTTACATTTAATTGCCTTACCAGATTATAACACACTAATGACATATGTAATGGGAAGTCCTGTCATTGTTTGCTATTTCATATGCAGAGAATAATATGATATAATGAGCACTGCAACAGTACAAGTACCTTTAAAGCTTTCAAAATACTACACAGCTTACATATGTTTCATAAGACAATAGCCACAGTTACTGCAGATGTCAGAGCTGTTTTTTGGGGTGAAAAGTAAGAACTGCTGTGGGATATGTTTCACAGAATATAGACTTTCTTACAATTGAACATCTTTTTCACAGGATCTCAAATAGTAAAATGGACCAAATTCAATTTATCTTCTGAAAAAGAATGAAGGACTGAAGTATTATGTGGATTCAGTCCTTGATTTTTAAGAATGTGGGAATTTAAGAGTGATATGTACATATTGTGCCTATCCATATACATCATGCGTGATCTGTCTTCGTGAGAAAGAATACAGAGATATTCTAATCCTCATGCAACATTCACTGATCCTGGAAAGAGCCTTGAAATAGAACAGTGTGTGTGATGCCACTTTAAAGAAATAATACTCTAGTACTTAAAAATATCTAAGTGTACATACATGTGCTTCATCTCAATTCATGCCTGATGCCACATGTAGGTCAACTGCCAGCATCAGGATATTCAGAAAACGCACTCTCTCTCCACTTCTGTGCACTCACTTCTGAACTACTTGAGAAGACTGCTCTTATTTGGGTTTCCTTGATGGCTTTTGATTTAGTTTCTCCTCTGAACATGGTAGGATGGCAGTTATTGCTTTCACTGGTCCTCTCTTCAGCAGTGAGTGTGTGGATTCAAAAAGATCTTTGAGGCAGCAGAGTTTGTAAGGGGTTCCTAGTACTGCAAAGTGGGAAGACTGTAGACTATTAGTTATACATTTTGGGGAGCATTTTTGTGGATAGTGACTCTCATGACTGGAGAGCTGTTTATTGAATTTTGGGAGAGGCTACTACACCATGTCAACCTTTCTGGTGGGTTTGCTCATTGTGATTTTTCATGGGATTGCCACCTTTATTTTTTTCTTCATATATTCCTATACAAATCTTAATCCCAATACAAATTTATTGTTAGTATCATGCCTTTTGACGTTGTCTTTTTGGATTTCTCCTGTGCTACAAAGAATCTTAATGTATATGATAAATTAGACGTTAGCCTTTCTTCTTTTTTTCTCTTGGTGTTCTCACAGGTTCTCTTTTTCTCTGCTGTGCTTAACATTGTATGCGTTCTCAATTAGCATCACGAAGTGGTAAAAAATACAGATAAAATGTTTGCTTCTGTCTTTATACACATTTGTTGGGATGAATAGTTGACAATATGATATAGATTTTAATTTCAGGTTAGGAATACTAGCATTCTAACACAAACCCGATACTGTAGCTGCTTGTTAGACTGATGATTTTCATGGCTAATTATTTTCTGTTATCTTTACTGACTTTAGGGCCAGATATGGTATTTCTCTTTTTTTGTTCTTCAGTTGTAGTTAGTTTTCAGATTCTGCAATGGGTATGTATGTACAATCTCCACTTCTGGCCATTTAAAAAAACATAATGAATTTGAAGCCAGGAGAATTTGAAGATTTGCGTGCAAAAAAGTACATTTCTCTGCTTGCTTTTGGCACAGATTGTTTGATTTGGGTGGAGCAAAACTATCGATGATATAATTCTTTTCCTGAAAATATTCTTTAGGGCCAAAAGACCCATCCCAAAATGACTTCTATTAATTTTCTTTTACAGTGCAGGTCACAAGAGAAATAAGAGATGTCAGTTTGTATGAGGAATTAAAAATATGGTCGTGTTTAATGGATCCTTATGACATGCACACACACACTCAAAGACAGCAACAGTCCTCGATATCAAATTTAAACATGAGTAAAAAGTCTATTTTTTAAACTCTGTTGCAACTTTAAGATGTAACAAGGTTTCTGGAGAAAAAGTTAGCTGAATTGAGCAGTTAAATTACGCATGAGTTAGCTTAAGCTTTTTCCTTTGGGAACGTAAATCTTTCTCCTCTTTGCCTTTGATTATTGAATGCTATTTCATAAGTGGAGAGAGGCTTTCCTTTTCAATGGCCTCTTCATTCGCAATTCCTCTTTTACAGTCTATCTCTGCCATGGACGTTTGCCCCTTGTTTTGGCTACGGTACATTTGTATTTCCTACTTCTCATGTGCCTTCATACTCTTTGGCAATCTTACTTTTGGTGGTCTTTCATGTGCACTGAAACTTGGCACAAATGTGAAGAGCACGCCACTACTGACAAGCGTAGTTTATCCCTCTTCTAAGCAGCAATGATACTTGATACTCTAACAAGGCAAGCGTTTAATTTGAAGATATTTTCAGCTCTTTTTTTGTTGTTGTTGAGTGTGTGAAAACACATGAACCAATGTGTTCCTCGTGAAGTGTTCTGACCACTTTCATTGCTGCCGTCTTCCACAGATGCCCCCTGTACGTTGCGTCTACGCAGCTCATCAGTTTCAGGACCACAGACCCCTAGGCGAGGAGCTGTGTTCTGAGATGGGCCACTGGCTCTCCCTGACAGCGCCATTAACGGCCACTGGACCGCACACACCCGGGAGCGGGGGAAGCACAAAACCATGGAAAGGTAACGATGGGCGGTGCGGCCACACCGTACCTGCGTTCGTGCCATGTGGCCCCGGCCCGGCGGTAGGCCTTAGCCGGCGCCA
>NW_009951474.1:0-4764 GCF_000696875.1 Nestor notabilis | reverse complement strand
TAGATGATGTCAACTGCTCTGCCACTGTCCAGAGAGAAGCCTTGCTTTTATTTCAGCCTTCTCCCTTAGAGTCAGTGGGTGTTCAAGTGATAATCTTTAGATTTACTGGCATCATTTTGACTATGACCTCTTCATGGCAGAATGAGAGAAATCTATTATCAAGTTCCAGTTCCTTGGCTTTTGCCAAATACTGACGGATTTCTCAGCTATAACATGAATTCCTTCTATGTGTGTCATTATGTGATAGTGGCAGTTCTACTTTCATCTAAGTTTTCAGGATTTTATCTGCTTTCCAGTCATGGGAATGTTAAATTTACAAAGGTCATGCTGAGTGACTTGATAATAGTTCATAACGAATGATGAATGGAGATGCTGTCTGGCCTTCGTTACTGCACAATATGAAACCAAATACCAAGTATCTTAGATGACTCATATGTGGAATTTGTATGATTTAATAGCCAGATTTTTCCTGAGGTGTTAGAAATCTACCATCTTTTTTGACGTAAAAGTTGCCATCAAAATGAATCCTTTCTGTCTTGACTAGCTCTTATGTATTCCAAGCATGTATCTTTTCAATAACGCTAGTAAACAAGAATCTTCTAGAACTGAAATCAGTTTAGAGTATATGAACAACTTTAAAAATCCCAGTAAAGTTATTCTGCAGCTTTGGCTTAGAAAGAAGTGGCTGCTGTTCAAACAACAACATCTACTCCCTCTTTATCATTTCAGTTAATTAGCTGGTGTAATGGGATCTCCAGTAAGAAAGTACAGTGCTGTATTAGGGTAATTGCATGGCTTAAATCTTCATTATGTTCCTTTTTAATTGTTAAAATTAGAACTTTATATATTATTACTTCATAGGAGCAAGGGAAACTTGTTGAAATAGAATGCCTGGAATGTGAATATGAAGCAAAAAAACTTGGCCCTAAAATTGTGACTTATACCCAAGGAGTTGTTGAGGTATGCTCTTTAACGTGTTTTGAGAGAAAAGTGGAAGTTTGCTAAACACTGGAAATTGCACTGCATTTGTGTGTCTTAGCTACATTATATCAATCAGAAATTCTTTTGAACTTGCTTTATATTCTTTCTAACTGGGCTTCCAAGAACAAAATGGGTAAAAATAAACAACAGTTGTATATTCCTCCCTTAAGTCTTCTGTCTGACTATAAAGGTTCATAATATATTGCTTTTCAAGAGTAAAGATGGTAGCATTGAGGCATGCAAAGGCAACGCTGCTGTGTTTTCCTATTTTACATTTATGGGAGGTGTCTCCATAGAATATCTTGAGTTTGAAAGGCCCTATAAGGATCATTGAGTCCAACTCATTATTGCATGTTATGGGTGATCTCATCCAGATTCTTAGGTCAGAGAAATGCCGATTATTCTCAGTAAATCGTCACAGTGGGAAGGATTTTCCTAGATTTCTATAGCCAGTTGACTCAGTTACAATTCCAGCCATCAAAAGTAGAAGCCTAAATTGTCAATACTATCAATGGAATTAGACAGATGCCTAGAATGAGAAATGTATAACAGCTATTAGAGGCACCTAACATTCCTAAAATGGGAAGTATGAATTTGCTTCATGGAAATTGATAGTGTTAGTGCATAAACTTACTCTTATCTATGACTGTTTACCTTTTGGAGTTCCGAAATCCCATTCACCTTTGGAAAAAAACAATTTCATTAATTCCTCATAATATGAAACACTAATAATAGTGCTTAAATAAAAAATGGGATATTTAGATATATAGGTATTTCTAAGTATTCCTACCACAGTGTAGGAGAGGGTTGCAGTTGGAGAGGGTTTTTGGTTTTTATCACATAACCTCTAAGAAGAACTTGCTAATTATTAGGTGTCTGTTACTGTAGGTAAGGATTTGCTTTTATTTTTAACAAGAACCAAGTTTGTTTGACAGTATGGCAAATCCTATTCATAATATTTCTTTTTTTCCTCTCCAACACTGCATTTGTAGCTTGGTATTAAAAAAAAAATAAATCTGAATTCACAAATATGTCATGACGATCAATTTCTGGTTACCATAAGAAAGGGAATAGTGGACAGACTTCTGCCTGAAATATGGAGTGGCAGCATGGAGTACCTAAAAGAAATACTTCTAAGTTAGCAGCAGCTTTAAAAAAAAACCAAACCCTAAGTTTCTGAAGTCTGCTGACTGAGGGACTACTTCCTATTGGAAACAGT
This sequence comes from Nestor notabilis, assembly GCF_000696875.1. NCBI lineage: Eukaryota > Metazoa > Chordata > Aves > Psittaciformes > Psittacidae > Nestor > Nestor notabilis. The sequence goes on along the minus strand of NW_009951474.1, from coordinate 2,564 downwards.
CCTAAGATTAAAATTTGGAGGAACATGTAAGAAGTTATATTCATTAAACGCAATATATGCTAATGAATTTTTCATTTGTGTAGGCTCAACTGGAATTGATAAAAAATCTTGAATTAATTTTAAAACATGCAGTTCGATTGGGTGATCCTGATGTGATTCAGGTTGTCTGTACAACCCAGTGGAACCTGTGCTTACCACTACTACAGCACAACTTGCATCAACGTGTACGAAAGCCATTGATATCAGTTGCCAATGTCCTTGAAGAGATCGACAGGTATCTTTCTGTGCTATGTACTTTTTACTTTGAAAGGTCTAATGACTGAGCATCAAACTTATTTCAAAGTTCAGGCTCTATGATGTTAAGTGTTTTGGAAAACTTTCCACTAGCTTGTAATAAGTTGGTGTCTGTGTATTGTGCACATTTCCTCGTCAGTCATTTAAATAGAGGTTCCTTTCAGGCAAAATCTCACACCATTTAATGGCCTATAGCAAGTACTGGTATTTATCAGGAATTGAAAAATACAGTTAATCAATATTATGTGTAATACGTATAGGCTGACTACTAAGAACAAAGATCATAACTTTTGGAGTAGAGCTATTAACAAGCAACATAATCTGTCATTTGAGCAGTAGGGGGTATTACAGAGGAACATGAGTAATGTATTTTCAGTGTTTTAAAAATGAAATCTTTTAGTTGCATAAAGAAGAAACAGAAGCCTGAAGAAGCATATGTACAAATGTACAAACCCACTATGTTGTATTACTATACTTTTTTCTTATGCTTTCCATATAAAGAGTGCAATATCAGCATATGTGACTTTGATATTTATACTAAATGATAGTAATGACAGTTGTCCAAAAGCTTGCAGGTCAGTTTTTTGGAGGGTTAGGTCTTTGGCTTTTCTTTTCTGTCTATTCCTAGCAGTCCAGTAGACTCAGCCTCAGTGCTGATGTGTTACTAGAGGTTGTGTGAAGTCATTGTCCCTATTAATTTGCCTGTCTTCATTTTCATTTTGATTGTAGCATTAATTGTAACTACTTTGGTCTGCAGTAAAAGGGTGACACTTGCCTGGTCAGGTTATCTTTAATGTAGGACATACATTTGTCGTTTTTTGTCGTGATGTGTGATGGCCTTGAAAACCTTCCTTCTGTTCTAGTTTTCATAACATTGCTTTTATTTATCTGAGGGGTTTTTTTTGTTTTCTTCCTGGAAATAATCTGAGGTAGCATGTAGAGCTCAGAACTGTCATGAATAGCTTCCTGTGGCAGGTGATGGATAAGGGAGCATAGTGGACCTGAGACTGGAGAACACTCAGTCCTCACTGAAAACATGCTGGCTTCATGGAGTGGTTTCAGTAACACCTGGGCAAAGACACTGCCTGCAGTGAGTGTTTGTGCCTCTGGTGAGCCAGATCTGTAAAAGGGGTTAGCTTTTTTAGCTAGTCAGGGCTAGATTTTTTTAAATGTATTAGCTTCTACTTAAATGTTAGGAACAGAGAGTGAACTTTGATCAAAAGTGGCCATTGTCCAGTTCATTGTGCTCCCTCTGGCAGTTAGTTAATAAATACTTTTGAACATCTGTTCACTTGATCTGCATACCTAAGTGGTAACTTCAGTGTTGATACTGAAAAACAGTTCTGCTAACATACAAAGATCAGTTAGTCTACAAGACGTGTTACTTCTTCACAGCTGTGTTTTCTTATGCAAGTAAAATGCAGTTAAATTTTCTAAGTCATTTTATTAAAAGGGCATATTTGAAACAAAAGAGACAAATGCTGGAGTGACTTTTATTATTGAGTTTCACTTTGGGTAATTTTTAGGTCTAGGAATTTCAGTTTGCCTCATTTTAACAGTTTACATTTAAATCCTTATTCCTTAGCATGTTGATTTTGTTGCGTTGCCAAGTTCATATGGAAGTAGCTCGTATTGAAGAAGATGGGGATAGAATAGAGGCTGCTGTGGAACATCTGCAAAAAGCTATACATCTAAACAACAGTGGGCAGTATCAAGAACATCTAAGGCTGGCTTTTAACCGTCTTTGTGTGTGCAGTATGCTGTATAAGTCACCTGAGCGTCTAGAGGACCGGGCAGTAATGATGATTGAACAGGTAGGTAATCATGAAGAACAAGGTCTGTAGCTGAAATAGGTTTGCTTATCAAATTCTTCCAGAGGAAAGCCAGCTGTTTAGTAGAACTGTGTATTAGTAGCTAGCGTCAGCTTGCTTTCAGCAAATTAGCATTGGTTGGCTGCCTTGAAAATCTCTGACTTCTCTTTATGGTGGTCATGATGCTTCACACTCTGATGATTGCAATAGAGGTTTTTTTCCAATTACACTCAAAGCTTATTTTTTGGGGTGGAGGGGAAGTTACTCATTAGCAAAAATACCAGCAAAAAAGAAGCCTATCCATAATTGTCAACAATTAAGACTTCATTGCATGGAACAGTATTTTTTATTAATGAGAAGAGCAGTGGCCAAATAGCTAAACATCCTGGCTGACTTGGGGATAAATCAGTAATATGTCACATTAACAAATGTTAGGCTTAACAAATAATATAAATATTA
>NW_009951473.1:0-4404 GCF_000696875.1 Nestor notabilis | reverse complement strand
GGTGGAGCATTTACCACTTCTTTGGGCAACCGTGTAGTACAACAACTAATGAGCATTTTGGATCTGTTTGGACTGAGTTGCTGAGAACGCACTGTTACCAATCCTCTAGTTTGTGAAGAATGAACATGTTTGTTTACTTCACTGGAGAAAATGCTAACAAACCAAACTGTCTCGTCGTGTTTCTCTTCTCTGTGCATGTAGATTTGTGGCACCTATGGACACACACAAATCATTGAATAATATAAAAGGTTTCCATCATGAAGCCCTGAGATCTGTCACTAGTGAAGGTTGTAGTGTCATTCAGGGACTCATTGACAAGCTTTGAGGCAAGAGATGGATTCTCCAGAATGAAACAGCCAACATCTATCAGCCATAATTGAGTAAATTAATAGCTTTGTGAAGTCTCTTCTTTGGTTTGCATCCTGTGAAATGACAATAAATGTGGCAGAGTTTCACTTACAGCCTCTGCTTGCTTTGTTCTGTTTTCTTTTCACTGTCGTCTTGTGTAAAGTGTGTAACAACAGTGAAACAAAGGGGCTTCCTCTACAAAATCAGCACCAATTTTATCATTGAAACAAAGATGGGAAAGGTGAAGACTAAGGAGTATTCATTTTCCACTCTGAATGAGAGAGGAGAGAACTTTGAAGCCAGATTTCTTTGCATTTAGACACAAGATTTGCCCCAGGCATTTGGCACAAGGAATCACTAGGGAGCCAGCAATGGGATCTAGAAGCCCTGACTTCTACTTCCCCATCTTTGAGTGGGCACTTTTTGGCCCATTTTCTTCCCACTTTTCCACTATTTCTGGACATCAATGGCTATTGTACTATGCGTGCTGCAGAAAGAAATACTGGCAAGTTTTCCTTGAAACAGGGACTTAGCTCTGTGCTTGATACCAAAGGAAAAATATCTTAGGAAGAAAGTGCAATAGCCTCCACTAGAAGAACTAGGAAGAGGATGCTCTCCACTCCAGGTACCAGAGGAAAAGCCAGTTTGGGCCATCATAATTATAGGCAGTTCTTTATATTTCACATAACTCAATACTATTGCTTTGTTTATGCTCCGAAGAGTAAATATGGTAGTAAATTGTTGGCATCAATGTCTTTATAAAGGACATAGAAACTGTTCATCCAGGTACTGCTGCAGGCAGGATCAGGTCATTGCTATTTAGAGCAAAGCAGTACATCACAGGACTCATCAAACTGAGTGTTACAAGTAAACAGAGATGAGAAAGTGGGGCCTGAATACAGATCCAGAGGCATTAATCCCTAGTGTGGCACTGTGTTCTATTGTACTCTCAGGCACTTTAACCTGTTCTGAAACAGCTATTCTAAGAAATCAGTTTAGCTCTTTGAGTCTCTCTCTTTAAAGCTTTAAAATAATATTTGTGTATTTTTTCCACCCACTATCTAGTTTGTCTTTTCTCTTTCTTTTTCTTTCTTTTCCCTAAAGGACAGCAGGATTCCACTATTCGTCTCATTACACCATTTACAAACGAGTTTGTGTTGTTTGTTTTACATTTCTAGTCTCTGAAATTGCCCAGGTCTTCCAAATGTATTAAAAATTAATATAAATGGGTCAGTCTTCTTCTAAGAACATTCATTTTTGTGGAACTTGCTTAAACTGTTTGTAAGGACTTAGTTCTGAGAGAGAAAAAAGAAGAAGAAATCTTGATTTCCTACTGTTTTCCCATCTGAACCAAAACTTTCTCATATGTCCATCACATGTCAGTGGGTTTGATCTGTGTGCACTATGCAATATATTAAATGTATTTAGTTTCAAGTTGTAAGGACAGATGAAGCATTCACAGGGCTTCAGGGACATGCAGTCCTTGTGCATGGAGGGCTTTCTTTGCCATTGAGTGCCTACTTCTGGAGTTAGAGGATGGTTCATTCTCTAGTTTTTGTAGGTGCTTTCATTTTGTTTTGTTTTCTCCACCTCAGATTTATTATTTATGGAAGTATTTATTTATTGATTCTCTGGAGGAGAAAGAAGTGTTGAACACAAGCCTGTTCAAAAAATGGAACCATGTGTGTCCCCGAAGTTTGTGTGCTGGCAAGGAGAGGAGACCTGGGTGATACTTAGTCCATACAACCAGCATTATTTATTCATTATTTAGGAACATAAATGCATCCGTTTCTATCTTCACACCCATCAGTTTGTTCCTTCCGACACCACTTCCCACTCTGGCTGTTCCAGAGCTTCACAGCTCTTATGTTGACAGCCTTATTCTCATATCCAGTCTGTATGTCTTTATGGCTAGTTTACAAGCATTTGTCCTTGTGACAACTTTTTCAGTTAGTTTAACTGGCTTGTCTCCCTCCCTGCTGTTTACTCCCCTGCTTTATTTATAGACATTGGTCATACCCTTTCTCAGCCTTTATTCTGGAAGCCTAAACCAGCCGTGGGCAGCATACACACACATAACATGAAACATGGCATCTTCAAAACATCTCTCATAGGCTTTGAACTTGGGTTTAGTGGAACAAAAAAACATAATCAAAGTCTCTCAAGCCATAGACCAGCTTTAAGACTTCACGGTTGTGCTTTGTGTCAGTGATACTGTTCCTTTTAAGGCCTTTAGAAGCAGTAGAAACTTTTAAAGAGCAGGGTCTGCCTCCTGCCTCCCTGCTTAATAGGTATGTTAGGAGAACATAGGACTTGGCACAAGTGATAAAAGTACACGATGGTACAGAAGTTCATCCATCGTTGTCCTCCTCCATTGTCCTGTCTTGTTGTCACAGCATTGACTCTTGTGTTGGGGAATTACATTAGGAAAACTTAAGGATTAATAACTAAGGTGTCTGGGATAGGGCTATTTGCCCTGCTTGACATGCTTATTTCATGCATCCTCCTTTGCTTGGACTGCTCAGCAGCAGGTGAAGTCACCTCTTCCAGTGGAGGGCTATTGCTCATTCTCCTGTGTCTCTCAGATTTGTTCACCTATGGTTCAAAGACTGATGGTATTCACATTTCATTCATTACAGCAGCCCTAAGGAACGTGATGTTCTGGACCAGTCTAGCCTTCCTAATATGACTAATGTACTACCTGTAAACTAAGGCTAACGCTACAGGCCATCATTTTCTCCGAAACCTAAGTAGTGTTCTCTGCTCTCTCAGCTTCCCTCTCAGATTGCTTTTGGCCAAGTTAAGAGTGCGTGAAGAAGAAAAAGATCTGCCAATTATATTATCACTGCTGCTCAGGGGGTAAACGTGTCTTATGCATTATGATTCAGAAAGCTGCTTGCACATTCTTTACCAGCTCCTGAATTCTCTATATTGATATGTCAGTTAAAGGAAAAACAAAAAGATATGAATAGGGATTATTGTCCAATATGTGTTTCAGCAATAGCTCAGGGTAAAAGCTTCCTCCCACCAAAGAAAACTTGCTAGCAACCCCAGTTTTGTCCTCATGAAGGAAAATCAGTCACTGACATGATGGAAAGAATATTGGTTACTAAAAGGGGTCTGTAGCCCAAAATTAGATTTTCTTTAGATGTAGTTTATTCTTAAAGTGGATTCATTTGGTTTAATTTCATTGTTTGCTTTTGGCCTCCAAAAATAGTGTGCCCAAGCCATATTCTTCTCAGTATTAAAGGGAGGTGACATCAGCAATCTGTTAGTTCCCTAAGTCAACATGACCTTTCTTTGATATCAGAGGCTCAAAAAAACTTTTGATATCAGAGGCTTAGAAGAAACAAGTCTTTTTCTGACCTGCTTTAGGAAGCATCCCGCACTGTGGTCCACATCCCTATTGTCTATTCAAAGCAGACAAGTTCAGACAACCACCTTGAAGATCACCTTTGTCTCTGCAGGAAGGGAACTAGTTGCTTCTGGTCTGGGAGTGAACCCAGCAGTATGGACAATGGGAGGACTGAAACGTAGGGATGAACCCTGAAGTGGTAGTTGCTGCACTTATAGTGAGATGCTGACACTGCTGAAGCAACACAACAAAGCCATATTTTGTCACACCTCCATTCCTACAGATTTCCTACATCAAGCTAGAAGCAGTCATCTGGCAGGAGAGCTGTATAAATGGCAGAGAAATTCCCCATCAGCTCTTTTGGGGAAAAATCAATTCTCTCTGTACTCAAGAAGCTCTGAGCTTGCTAAGCTCCCTACCTTTTAACTGCAAATGGCTTGAAATATTTTTCCCTTATCATCAATACAGCACAGGAAAGCAAATCCAGGCTGAGGCTGAGCTGGTATATTTACAGGCCAGTTTAAGCCAGCCTTTTTATGAATTGATTTTTACCTATGTGTCAAAAGCCTGCCTGTCCTGAAAGCCACGGAAGTCCTGCTTTGATGGCATGAAGAACAGGCCAGCCCAGAAAGGTCCAACCTTAACCAGCTGGTGAGCATTTATGTCACGTACCGTATCCTGGGCTGCATCAAAAGGAGTGT
>NW_009951472.1:0-4634 GCF_000696875.1 Nestor notabilis | reverse complement strand
GGCGCGGTGCTGGCCTGCGGGGTGCGAGGGACGTCTCTGAGCTGCCACCATTCAACCCACCAGCCTTGCCCCATGCGCCATCGCTGACAGAAATGGTGACTCCTCCAAGTCTCTAACTGCTGGGGACCGAGTCTCCCTTTAATTCATGTGCTTTGGCTGTCGAGGGAGAGAAATGACCCCCCGCCCAAGCCTGCAGGGTGGCTGCGGAGCCGGAACCGGTAACGGTGGTCACAGAGGTGCTCGAACCCGCACTGAGGCAGCACTGTGGCTAGAGAGCATGGCGTGGTGTGAGGTGACTGTGGAGAGGCGTTCAGTTAAACCAGACATTCCATGGCGGTCAGCCTCTGTGGCCAGGATTTATCCTTCACAACAAGGAACGGTGAGTAGATCTCACCCCCTTGCTGCTGGATAGTCACACCAGCTAGGAATTAAAATGGAAGCAAAAGGTCATAATCCCACAGGCTGATGTGGAAAAGAGGAGTTGAGACACTTAACTTGCTGGTTCTATAAATACACGGTGATTAACTAATGTTATGTGGGGCTATTAAAAGCAATAAATTCTGTCAAAGCAGTTTTGTGGGCACAGTACTAAAGTTTGTCCCAATAGTCTCACAACCAAGTAATTAATTTACTCGGCAATATAATGGGGTTTGTCTGGCTATAAAAACTCTGTTGAATTTTGGCTACGATTTGAAACATATTGTGTATCAAATGTCCACAAAAGAATTGAAGTGTTTTGATGGAAAGTCAACCTCTCTAGAGGAGCAAGAATGAGACTCGCAGGTTTAATGACCTTCTTTCTCTTTTCTCCACGTTCCATGTCACTAAAGGCATCTTTCTTCATTTAAGAAAAGTCATACCAGAATAATCACCAATTTCACCTATCGCTGGTTTAGGATTATGCAGGTGATGCCTTGCATTTCATCTTGCTGTGGCGTGGCACAAACAGAACTTGTAAGATGAGATCCTTGGCCAGAGTAAACCCAGAACATGGCAGCTTTTCTAACTGTGTGGCAAGAGTGTGAGGTTCACAGGATGTGTTCAGCCAATATATATCTGAAACAATTTTGCAACACTTTATGTAATTACAGTAACTTGCATCATGGTTCAGAGGTGGAGTTGCAGTAAAACTAGACAGGACTGGAATCATGAACCTGATTTGCTGGTGTGGCATCCCATTAACTTTGCAATGCAATGAAAATAATGCAATTCCTGACAAATTTAGCAGTTGTATTCTGGGTATTCTCTCTCAGATTCCTAGTAACTACTAAATTTAGGCTTCAAATATAACAAAGTTACATTTCAGTTGTCTCCATAGAGTTGTCACGCAGGTAAGCATCAGAGCACAAGAGGAGGGAGTTTTCAGGTGTAATGTGTTTTGAAATCAGAACAGGCATGTCTTAAAACTGAATGTGCTTATAAGATGCTCCATTACACATATATGTGTAGGAATGCCTTTCACTGTACTCTTGGAGTGCCACGTGTGTAGCTAATAAAAAATAAAGCAATAGCATTTGATCTATACAGTAGGATACAAAGATGGCAGCCCAGCAAAATAGAAAGGGCATACTACAGTAGGAGTTTCTACTCACAGAAAAAGGAGCATCTTCATTTTAGAATAGTATTTAATATACCCTTAAGGCAGACCAAAAAAAAAAAAAAAATCTGAATTTAACAGAAAATAAATTACAGCCCCTACAATTATATTAGTATTGATAGAGTAAACCTCTCTAAAGCTACTGATTGTAAAAAATAATGCTTTATTTGGCTTCAAACTATAACACAAGCATGTTTTGAATGCCTAAATAAACACATGGAGTTTAAAAGACCTGTCAGACACCTGGGAGAAGTTGTCCTTGCCCATTGCTCAGTTGAGATGTGCCTGAATAGGCATGATTGAGAAGCAGAAGGAAGTACCAGAGAAACAGAGGAAAAAGGCATGAAAGCACAAACACAGATTATTAAAGTGACTCTGGAAAAAGCTGGGGTGGGTGAGTTTATAGTTAGGCACCTGCCACAGCTGCAGGTAAAACACAAAGACTTGCAGGTCATTAGTTGCCTATTCTGTTTGCACAACAGTGTAAAGCTTCTTAATCATTACCTTTACACTCTGTATGCATACTCATACTCAACATTAATTTGGTTGTCTTTTTCTCAAGGTTACAGTATGTTGGCTACAAAATCCCATGAATTTGTTAGACCGGGGCTGAAGTGTAACCACATCTCTTGTAAATTAGCCCTAAACCACAGAACTAGTAAATACTGAAAGACTAAATACTAAAGACCTTTTTCAGTAAAATGTTCTGTGGGACGTGGTTCACAAACACTGCCCCAGGTTAATTCTTGTTGCGTACTCCATATAACAGGTCTAGATTCATCTCAATATGTGTTAGAAATGGCAAGTACAATGAAGTCTGGATACAGAGCACATATAAATGTGTTGAAATCAGCTAGTGTTGTAGGTCTTTACCGTAGAAAAGGAATGATGCATATAGCTGCGTAGCCTAAGAGAAGAGAAAACTCCATGGCCATTTTACTGGCTTCTCCACACTGAGAAGTGGAAATCCTAAACCTTGAACATCTGATGACTGTCAGCTATTCACTTCTGCTAAAAGATAGGGCAGACCAAGTGTAAAACGTATCTAAGATTCGGACAGGACGTAGAAACGATGACATAGTTTCTTATACATAGTGTTTAATGTTTTACTCAAAAGTATGTTGACCATTTCCTGCTGTGACTTTTCACATCTTTTCATTAACCCTTAACTCCTACATGCTTTAGCATGAGGACAGTGCCCTACAGCATAGTTCTTATGTGGTTTTCCATGCTCTAATTTTTTCTGTTACTGATACATTTTTGTAACTGCACTGTGCTTCCGTTACTCTGGGTCTTTGTTTCTCAGGGAATTTTTAAGCAATTAACAGTCTTTGTGATTCTGTAATGGACAAACAAACCATATTTATCATACTTGGTAGCATACTTCCTCCTTCTCTAATGTGCTGTATGCATATGTGCAATGTTTCTGTTAAATAGGCACACTGGAAAGGCTTTGCCTCTGGTGAATGTGGTAAACCTCACGATCCTGGTAACCCCGCAGTGTTTCCGAAAAGGATCTTCAGAAAAGCAGGCAGAGCCTGTAAACCTCTCCTGAGTTTCTCTTTCAGTTTGTGTTTACTACTCTGAATCACTAGCATTTGGGTTTTTTCTGCCTGGCAATTTATCTCCATTTTTATACCTCTGAAGTGCTTTCAGGCAAATCTCATGAACAAAGAGAGTTTGAGGAACATAATTGTGATAACCAACTTTCCCTCTGAAGTTAAAATTAAAAGGAAATCTAACTGATTTTTAATACACACTTTTGCACAGGAAGGTGCAAGAATCCAAGCAACCATTATCCCTGGACACACGTATGCCCCATGAAGACATTGTCATTCCAACCCTCATTCATTTTATGACCAGTTTAAGCTGAACTTGCTAAGACACTGTTGGTTATTAGGGACCCCACATAGGCTTTTCTTGTGTATTGTATTTTTCAGAACAGCATGTAGCCAGTATCTATCAAATAATTTTCATGTATTATTTCAGGAATACCTCTTAGGTCATGGGAGATATTAGGCACGCTTTTAAGAGTTGTTTTAGGATGTCACTCTTGCCAAACCTCCATGTGAAGAGTACATTTTGCAACCGCAATACCCAGTGTTCTGGTTTGTCTGAAGAGTGAGAGAATGCTTCAAGCAGCCAAGACTTCTGGAAGTTGAAAGGTTTTTTTGACTTAAGAAAATGAACTATGACTTATGTTTACAGTGAAATAGAGATGCTAAGGTCTTGCAAGAGGAGGAAGTACAATGGTGATCTCACTGACTATCCATTTCATGATAAGCACTGAAGTGTCCTATCACCCAATAGGATTCTCTACTAAAGAACTACATCTCACTGGAACAAAACCCAAATAAATAAAACAAAGCCCGAGACAGCTTTTATTAAAGATAAAATGCAAAACAAAACTCAGGTTTACAAGCTTTGTTTTAGAAAGGTTTATTGTTAAAGGCATTGCATTTCTCATTTCAGAGAAAGTGCAACTATTTTTTGTCACTATTCCTAGAGGAACCCCACACCCCCTGAACTGACATTCTCAGGATAACTTTTCCTTGCAAGATTGTTTTCGATTGATTAAAGTATTTTTTTCTTATTTACTTCTTGTTAATATTGTTATTTAAATATACTGAATTACTTGTGTAAGCATCATAGTATTAAAGTAGATAAGCAATGCTTTTCATTCCAAAATGGTCAAAATGGCATTTGTCACTTCTTTTAGAGAACAAGATTTCATTAGTTTTCCACGAACTATTTTCAGTTCGTAAGACACCTCGCAGCACCGCAGGTCTTGCACGGTTACTTGACTGCTAACTTCGCTAACAAACTAAACCAGTGCTCTGAATTTCTTTGGGCAAATAGGAGGACTTGGAGCAGCCCACGGGGAGGCGGGACCTGTTGGGTTGTAGCCGGGGTTGGCGGGATCAGGGAGCCCGGGACTGAGAGGTGCTCGTCCGCGTTTCGCCTTCAAGGCGCCCCAGCACTATCTCCCTGCCCCGACGGCTCCCGCCTCCCACCGGGGCTTCGCGGTGCCACGGCC
>NW_009951471.1:0-4448 GCF_000696875.1 Nestor notabilis | reverse complement strand
TTATATAATATATAATAAAACATACTACATGTATTGTACCACTGCAAAAGCATAGCAGTGAAGTTTATATAGCTTATGTTACTTTTACTTGTTTTCATCCTTAATTTTAACTTTTGTTAGTGTCTCTGCCTAGCAACTTTCCATTGGAACTGTAAACCCTGCAATACCAGATGCATATCTATTGGGAAAAGATTTTCTTTTTTGCTTTATATGGACTCTGAGAAATAATTATGCACTAAAGGTTGGAAAATTACTGTATTGGCTTTGTCCTCCAGCCAATAAGCAGCTATCCAGCGAAGTATTGATGGAAGTGTTTTACTTTGCTGACTATGCTGTGCTGATTGAACTATTTAGCAAATTGTTAATCTATATGATGAAAACAAATAGTTGGTAAATGTATACAGTATCTCATCAATATCTTCTTTTAAAAATTAATTTGCTGCACGTACTGGAATGGGATCTATCCTATAAAAGCTGATCAATATTGTTGCAGAACCTAGTAACAATTTCAGTATTTTCAGCTCATCCAGCTCATATACACGGAGCTGCAACTTCAGTGATGAAAAAGTTACAAGACATGTGACTACTTTCTGACTCCGGTGGTTGGTGCTGCACTGTGGCAGGTGGTGGTGGTGGTGAGGCTGGGGACTGACTGTCCATGGTGGCTGTTTGTGGAGTTGTGGTGGCTATGTTAACAGAGTTCAGTGCTCACTTTCTGTGCAAAAGGGCTTTTGGGTAAAGAAAGGTACAGATAGTCACTGTCCCAGATCACCTCCAGGTAACATAACAGTAAAATTGTCTGCATGTGTTCTGCCAGACTTATACTGAGGAGGTGATATTGTGAATGCCTTCCTGGAAGGTGCCATATTAAACCAGTGTAAGTCAATTTTTCAGTGGCTACTTTCAGTGGTTTCTCATCCTATGCGGTGTCTGAAGAGGTGTCTACATAGTTATAGTGAGATGCTGGGAGCATATAACAGCAGTGACAGAATAGCGCATTTGAGCAGCCAGCAGCAGGAGGTACTGGGAAGTCACTGGAAGCCACTGGTGATTTGATGAGGTAGATACAGAGTAACTGAGAAAAGGATCTAGCATTATTTGTTTGAAAACTTAAGTGCCTTGTGAACATGGCCTTTGATCACAAACTGAAATGCAAAGGTTTTAATTAAGGACAGGCACAAAAGTTTCGTTAATGATAATGACTCAATCTGCTGAACTTTGACAGTGTGTGTGGATGTGTCTCAAACTGCCATGAATGACTGAAAGAAATGTTCTTTTTAATCATATGAAGCTGCCTTATAGTAAAGGACAGTTAATTAAAGCTGAATTTAACATTTATGCCTAGAGAAATTTGACACTTGGATATGTCTGTGATAAATGCACTAGAAAGTATAAGAATAGCTACTCATTGCGTATTGTTCTGTATGAGATTTAAAGAAAATGAAGTGTATCATGAGTACTCACTCAAGTGTTCTTACTGGTTTGCAAGCTATGGTGCATACAAGATATCTGTATTATTTTACAAACTAAATTACTAGAATGAACACTTGTCACAAACTTTGCATTTGACCTAAGTTACAAGCTGTCTTTCTTGCTTGCTTCTTTTGTCTCTTCAAACATCTCTTGTCTGGGAAGGTAAGGCTGCAATGTGTGTTATTCCAGGGATGTTCAGCTTTACCCCAATTCTGACTAAACTCACCCTTCAGAGTTTTGCATTTTGCACGCGAAAACCTGGATAAATAATGACAAAACTCAAATTCTAACAGAATAATGGATGCTTGAGATTAAAATCTGCCTTTTTGTTTGTATTTATATTTTGTAGTTGTTTTAGAATACTATTAGGGCCATTAGGGAAAAGTTGGTTTATGACAATGTTTTAAGGAGTACAGCAGTTTGTTTAATCAGGCAATGTACTGGGAGAATATCTGCTTTTGTAAATCTTTTATATTTCTTTTTTTTATTTTAATTTTGTGCATTGGGGTTAGAGTTGTTTCTTAGATTTTATGTTTTGTTGCAAACTGTCTGACTGTATTTGTAATGTTACTGGCATGAGGTCTATGTGGACATCTCATAATGGGATTTTGATAACTGCAGTATTCTGAGAGTATGTTTGGGAACTCAGACAATAGATAACATGAAAGGGACTAGACAATAGCTCCTACATATATATTTGCATACACATATATGACTTCTCTTTTTAATTAATATTTTTAAAGTGTTTCTAAAGAATTTAAAAAAATAAGGTTTTGTACACTTGGATCAAAAACTTCCAGTTTCCTTTCAAAAGAAATATATTTCAGAGAGGAGGGAAGCACAGCCTAATGCCAGTCCCACCAGAAGTGGTGCTTATGTACATTTGGCTGTATGATTACTGGTGATAAAGTGCTTTAAACCAACTGAAAACAAACAAAAAACCATGGAGCTGCACTGAAAAGTATTTTAGAACTGAAACCTGAAGTTTATGGATACTTCTTCTATTCTTTTCATTGTGACACTGATGAAATTGAGCTCAGAACTGCAAATAAGCAACATTTTTTTTTTTTCCTTATTTAACTCGATTTGGAATTATGAAATTTTTGTTACATGGAGGCTTATGTTGTAGGTTTGTCAAGTGTTGACATCCTTTTCCACTTCTCTGCTGGGCCAGAAGAACAGAAATAAGTTCTCCTGAACAAGACTTCATCCAGCAAAAGAAAGGAATATTCTATGATTCCAAGTGTATGTTTGGACTACATTAGTTTCAGTAAGCGTAAAAGATACTTAGTCTTCCTTTTACTTTAAAGTACACCTTACTCTCATGCAAAAACAATTACACATGTTTGAAAATACTTTCTGGGCTTCTTCTTCCTATAAATCAGTGGTGAAGAGAAAGGTTCATTCTTAAATTGTTTGTTGGGTTTCTTGAATAAATATCCATATTAATTAGAAAATGGAAATACCTCACTTCCATGTCGGGCCAGATATTGTTTGTATGAGGCTCAGCTTTTTAATGACTTAGAATCTTATGGCCTGTCATTGACACCCTTCCTTCTTTGAAGAAACAGATCTATAAGTTATCTTCCCAATCCCTGAAAGTCTAAAACAGGTATCACCAACAAGGAAATATCAGTAATTTTATTTTAATCTGTGACTTGAGGTATTTACAGGTAAATTTTAGATACAAATTTTGTGTTGAAAATTTTGTACTAGTATGCTATAGAAAGCCAAATGCCTGAGAGATGCTAATGTTGTATTAGTGGGAAAAATCGAAATGTAAAATTACATCCAGATGAGGAATCCCACAGATTTCTAAAATATGCTGGCCCTCATTACATTAATTACTGCATTTTTTTACTATCTTCATGCTTTTGTGGAAAAATAGTTGTTCTCACTGTGGAGAATCAAAGGGTAAGAGCTAACTCAGAAAAGCTATGGTTCTACTTTGTCATGTCTCTGTGGTAGATTTTGTTGGCCTTTTCTAACAGCACACTGTATTTTGGATAGCAAGCAGGCAAGTAAAATTATCTTTGTTTTAGAGGAAGGTTTTCTCTTTATACGGTAAGTTGAAGCTAGAGTAAAAGAACTGAGAGATGCATTTGAGGTCATGGGACAAAAACGAGTCTTTTGCTGACAGTTTTGCAAAATGAGCTTGAGTTTTACTTTGAAATCAAGCCAGAAATTGTTCCTTGGAGAGCTGTGCTGTAAATGGATATCTGTTATTTAGATTAGGTAATTGAACAGATGTGAATGCTCAGTACATGCCTCCCTTGTGTGTTGCTGAAGCTGGCATCCTTTTGCCAGCAAGCTAATCCAATGGGCCATTTTGGCTCAGGCACACCATGTTAGAGGAGTGTTACAGAGATTCTTTTACATTTATTCTATCTCAGTTTTACTGTTTAATCGGTTCTCTGTTATTAACTAACATTCAATAATAAAATTATACATACACTAGATCTACCCCCCTGTATTACTGTATGTTGTCCCATACTTTTTCTTGTGGAATGAAAGTAGTGTACAAAAGCAGCTCCACCCTGCAGCAAATGCAGGGACAACTGGGAGGTCCCTGTTGTCCCTGCATTCCTTCTATGAATGCCTACAAATAATTGTCAGAGATGCTCAGAAACTGGCAGGAGGAGACAGGGCCATACATTCTGTGAGACTGGGGATCAGGATATCTGTGGCAGATCAGCCTGCAAAGGCAAGTGCTTATTTGGAGAGAATACTTTTTAATGTACTGTGTTCTTTCATTTGTGGTTGAAAATTTTTGTTCCAGATAACTCTAGATGAAGAATTCTGGCATTCAGGTTAAAGAAAGAGAGTCTCATTTTAGGAAAAGAATAACTGAGCACAGCCTTTCTCCTTCAGAGAATCAGGAAAGTTCGGAATGATAAATGTTTAGTGGTAAGACACTTTCCTCACAGGAACCAGAAGATATTGTGCTTTTAAATTATAAACTATTTTTTATTAAA
>NW_009951470.1:0-4672 GCF_000696875.1 Nestor notabilis | reverse complement strand
ATAAAATAAAATATAAAATAAAATAAAAACTGCAAAACCACAGAAGTGAAGGGAAAGATAAAATTCTGGGACACTTTTAATGATCATGATTTTTGTCTTTAAGTTAGACCTAGACCAAAAAAAACGATGGAAAATGGAGCGTGGGCTTTTGTTACTTTGCTGAGGAAGTTATCTGATGTTATCTTTAGTAATTCTAAGAAAATCAAAGCTGATTTCAGTTAGCTATTGTTTGTTGCAAGGTTTATGAAATAATATAATTAATCTCTAGACAATAACTAATTATTACTGATTACTGAGAAATAAGTCAACAAAGATATTTTCCTGTTTACATTCTTATCAGACTGTATCAAGACCATCTGTATTTTCAAGTTCTTTATCCCAAGGGATAAATAATTTGTGTTGTTCATTGAGTACACGCATGCAAACATGTCATTTGGATTTGATGCACGTTTACAAAGTGAGAGCTAGACAACTTAAATGGGAAAACAAGCATTAATATACAGGAAGAAAAGCTTAAACATGCCGTCACAGCAGATAGAAAAGTAAATACTTCAGTGAAATGATTCTGCAAAACTATTGTACTGATTGTACTGCATCAGTGTTTGGAATTGGATTTATTTTGGATTCTAGGTGTCAATATTTTTGCAGATGTCCACCCTGAGAGTGTGTGGGGTGTTTGTGCACACGTGTGTGTGTGCGTTCATGTGCGAGAACTGCTTTGCTCACAGCAGTCACAAATTGCCAAAGCTGCAGAATTCAGCTCTGGATCTGGGAAGTGAATGAACAGCTATATAAATTGGCATTGAAAATTTCAGAGCATGGTTATGCTTAAAGACTCAAAGGTGATGAATAGCAATATACTTGCTTTCTGTGCCTCCCAGTGCTGTCAGCAAACAGACTGGTCTCACTTCCACTTCCTTGAGTCTTCACTCCTTTAGACACTACTCTTTGCTGAGCCTTTTGCTAAAACTGCAAGGATTTTGCCCTTCCCAACAGGCTGGGATTCTCAAACTCCGAGCTCATTTCCTCTCTGCTGCTGTTTTCACATCCCACCCTTGTGCCTTTGCTCTCACATATTGCTGGAATGATGGTGGTAGGGATGTGAATACTTTCTAGTGCGGCTCTGGGTTGTTGGGTATTTTTCCTTCCTTTCCTATCTCTGATTTTCCTGGCTTCAGAAACGGATGGCTCAGGAAAAGGCAGGGCGTGCCAGGGGACAGATGCGCGGGAAGAGAGGTTTCCTAGCAAAGGCAGGCAGAGCTACCAGGGGACAAGCCTTGCCCAACCTCGCACCAGGCAGGAGCTGCACCTTCCCTGAGACACACAGGACTCTCCCCACTTCCCTTTAACCTTCGGAAATGACATCCTCATCCTGCAAGTCAGCAGAGTGCCCAGTCTCCGCTTGACAAAAGCCACTGCAAAATCATTTTCAAGCACTACTCTGTCCCCCTCTTAAATGAGGCCACTGAAGGTTACTAAGCTTTCATTTGTTTTCACTCTGTCTGTGGCTTTACTGTGATCTTTTGTTTTACGGCTACATTTCAAATTTTTCAAAGTCTACTAGCATAATAGGGTCTGCCATCTTTTGGCACCACCCAGTACAAAGTAGTACTTAATAAATTGCTCGGACTGGACTGGAGACTGTCTCTACACATGCCTTTGTGTATGACAGACCCCCGTGCCCATGGGGATGCAATCATGGCTCTCTAGGAGCCAGCAGAAATGACTTGTTTGTATCTCCTGATCTTTGATTTGATGACAGCGTTCATCCACTTACTGAAATCACAGTGTCTGTGAAGCCTAGATACAAAATGGCTAAGTCTTTTCACCTTCATAGTGCCTAAAATATAAGAACTATTCATGAGTTGTGCCTTATATGTGCTACATTCTGTTGAAAACACAGCTAATTCAAATGGAGTGAAATACTCTTTTTAGCTGGTGGAGCAACATGGCTCAGTTGAGTAAAAACCCTTGGAGGGCTAGTGGGAGATTATGTGTCCTGAAGAAGTAACAGGCTTCCTTGTGGCAGCAAGAGCCAGTGTGCTGATCACTGCAAAGGCTTGATTAATGGAGTGATTAAAGCAGCAGAGGGTTAGTGCTCTGGCAGCTGGGGCATAGGAAATGGGCATGGAAACTACTGGGAGAGGGGAAATACACAGCTCCAGAATCACAGGGCTGACTTGCCCTGGCGAACACTTTGATGTTGGAGGTGGGGAAGGATGAAACACATCAGGCAAGAAGAAAAAAAGGCCCTCCCACTCCCCCTTTTCCCCTTCCCCCCTTCCCAGCCTTATGCTTACAAGGGAAAGCCCCTGACTTTTGGCTCACTTAGCAGAAGGCAATAAAGCTTCCTATTACGAGGCTTTCTCTGATGTATCGTAACTGGTCTCAGGCTCCAGAAATCTGATCCCTTGGAACAAAACTTACAGTAGATGCTAACAGAGTCTCTAGCCCAGCAATGCTACACGCAACGCCCTGCATGGGCCCAGAAAAACTTCTAATCCAGTCACATCCTTTATTCTTCATCTTTCCAACTCCCTGGCCTGTTTCTTTTTCCTAGGTTACTCCACTTCTAAAAAGAGGTGAGCCAAGCTCAGACTACTTGTGCTCAAGGAATGAATTTCCCCAAAGCTACAGGCTGAGAGCCAGCTTCTTTCTTTGGGTCTTTTGCAACGTCAACAGATCTGTGAGGTTGATTGGGTTGGTCCCATTAAAGATAAGAATCATCTGCAGAGCTGGAACCTGCATCTGGAGTCAAAATTCCCAGGGCTCAAAGGGTTTAGATCAAATGTCTGGGAATGGAGGCCTCCTTCTTTGCCTTAGACATCTGATCTAAAAAAACTTCAAACTTGTAACTCCTTTCAGATTAACCTCAGCTGTGAGAGGCCCGGGGATTCACATTCTTGGCTTAGTAGTATGACTTCTCCATGCCACAGTTGATTAGAAATACTTTTTTATTACCTTTCAGCTCCTGCCTCATGCATGAAGGTTAATAGCCAAGAATATCCTTAGAGAAGGTACCTTGTATTTAATAAACGAAGACCAGGATGAGGCATGAAAAAGGGGAATAAAATTCACCATCAGTCCACTAGAGGGTAGCTCCCCTCAGATGACAGCTGAAAGCCTTCAGCCCAGCCCCAGACACAGAGTGCTGAGCTCGCCTGCGCTCCACTTGACGTGACAAAACGGCATTAATGGCCTTTCTCTCCTCCTGTTTCCCTCGGTGAGCTCCAGTTTCTGATTTAATAACCACAACAAAAACATCAAAATTCTATGATGGTTATCCTAGAGAAAGATAGGAAAATTAGCACCCAAGAGCAGCATGCATCTGAAATGGTTAGACCTTTGAACAATAGCACATGGCCACTAAACAATGGCATTTTAATATATAACCTGAATTAACAAGTTTAAGTCCCCCAATTTTATATCCGTGGTGTATTATTTATGTTATTTGTGGGCTACAAACATTGATACGAAGCGGATAATTCGTGTGCATTATGTGGGAAGCATTTACATTATATATAGTGCATAAAGAAATCTACACAGCCTTCAGCATGCCAGCTGTTTCTGTTTATGACACTGAGTTATTCATGAAATCCAGGAAGACATTTTGTAGTAAAATACGCTACCTGCTTGCTTTTAAACTGCTGGAGCTGTCTGTCCAGCTAGCTAAGTAATTAAGGGAGCGATGTGAAATTAAGTATCACATTTCAGTCCACCTTTTCCCTTCATCAATTCTTTCTTGTAAGAGGAGCCAGGAACTAGAGAAAAATATGACTCACAGGGGCTGTTTAGGTGTTGCCATCATATGTACAGAAGGTAAAGAGAATGATAATATGCCTTTCCTGTCTGTAATAGTGTTCACTGTAGCAAACCTTCCTGCTTGTTACAGTAGAGTAAATGGGGTGTTTAATTTGGGATTCAGTGTAGTCTGGAGTCAAGGTGCAGCAGTTTTATTACGGAATACAATTTTATTGGAGGCTGAAGATTTAAATTCCACTGTACATACATATATACATGGAAGCTCTGCTTTGCAGATACAAGCTAATACACACACACAGAGTTCCTGTATGTTAAACACGCTGTCTGATTTCTCAGTTTGAGGGAACCAAGAAGTTATGACATATTTCAGCATTTTCTAATGCACTGAGCAACCTTGTCAGAAATGGAGTCTCCTCCAGCCATCAAGAAAAGAAAACACATGTATTCGAAAGGAGCAGGTGCTATTTTTCATTTCCTCTTTAGATTTTTGACAGTACCCGCAATGTCTCCAGTTCGTGACCCCCAGAAAGAAGCTTTTGGGGTTGGAAAATATTTTCTTTGTTTAGCTTTTTTCCTGCAGTGTACCCCACCCCTTCCCCCAGAAAGGTGTTCATATTGTGTGATCTTTTCTCCTTTATTTAGTCTACATCTTAAGACAGAAGTCTTTCAATAGAATGATTTTCTGGCAAGACCACAATATGATGTATATATTTGGAAATCAAATTATTTAGAATTATGGCCATGTCATCAAAATAAGCCATTCTGAAATGCACTGCTAGCTCTCCAAACGGATTGTATGGGAAAAATTGGATAACACTTGGCTCTGGGGCTTAAAAGTCAGTAAAATCAAAGCACTGGGGACCGTTTCATTTCATTTTAGCCAAAATAGCGGCGCACTTCGACCTGCGCG
>NW_009951469.1:0-4705 GCF_000696875.1 Nestor notabilis | reverse complement strand
TTCTGCTCGTCAGCTGCGGACGGAACGGGGTGTCCGGCCCCGCCGGTACCCGTCTGCCGGGCGGCACAGCCAACAGCCGGGTCAGTGCAGCCCGCACAGCCACAGAGCGACACCGGAGCGCAGGGCTCCGTGAGCTCCGAGCGACGGGCTGCCAGGAACCGCACCGGGACGTGGAACATGGCCATAACAAATACACCGTGGATGTACACAGCACACTTAAAGTAAATGAGACAGCTGGAATGCAAGGCGTAAGAATTACTCCCATTGTATAGATGAGGAAACGAAGGCACAAAGACCAAAGGACCCTGCCTAAGCACAGTGTTAAGTGCGGGGAGTGACCACCCTGGAGGCCAGCAGACGGCTCCGTTCGGAGGAGTCTCAACGTTTCTGCTTAGAAGGAGAAACTGACACAAATGACACTTGGGGTTGTTTACAAACGATACCCACAGATCATACGGAAAATGACACTTGGAGCAAAGCACCTTAGAAGAAGCTGCTGTAACAATTCCAGTACATAAAACACATCTATTTTCCTCTTGTTTGGTCTCTGGTGTCCTTAGCTTTTAACACCTCCCCCCCCGCTTTTCCTTCCCTTTTAAAGGCTGAAAACTGACATGAGAAGTGGCTTTGCAGAAAACAAGAGCCCTCAGTGGAGGATCAGCTAAAAATCATGTAAACAGGAGCCAGACCATAAATATTTCATATAAACCTTTATGAGTGTCTCTACTAGAAACGACGGCAGAAGCAGCACAACTTCATAGAATGTGAATTCTCTTCCAACTCTATTTTACACGATGCAGCCCATTGGTACAACGGCATTTTTGCAAGTATCAAAAAGAATAAAGCCAACAAGTTCTTACATTACATGGTCAAGACAACCCAGACAGCACCAGGTCACACAGGAACCCCTCCAAGCTCACCTCAGCTGGGCAGCAGCGTCCGCTTCCAACCAAACCCACTGCAACACTGCCTGTGATGCTGGGGGAGTTTAAAGTTATCTTTGTCTTTACCGAATGATGACCATGAGCTATGAAATGCTGCATCTCTGCTGCTTCTCATCAGCTGTTTACCAACTTGATCAGGATTTCAGTATGAAGAACTCCAGACATGAATCTGAAATGACACGGGTTTGGTGTTACCAAGTCTTTGAGCGGGGTCCTGTGGCGTCCCCCAGATACGCTGGGGGGGCCGCTGTTCCCAGCTGAAGGAGTTTGACACCACTATTGTTTTCCCCGAAAACCTGTCTCCCCAGGAGCTTTCACTTAGGTTCCATCCGCAGCAGCGTTACCTGATCCGAGCCCCGGAGCCTCCTGCCACTATCTCACTGTCTCTTCCTTTCTCCCATCATGGTCGGTTTTCAGCTGGATGGAAGCAGGTAACAAATGGGACCCAGGGAGGGGAAGGAAAATAGAGGAGAGAAAACCTCCCTGCATTCGGCCAGTCCAGACTGCTGGGAATGCTGCTGCAATCCCAGGTTTTCTCATTGGTCTTCCCATTTCAGCTTTATACTACTCACAGAGTGGGTTTGAAAGTCCTTTTTAACTCCAGTCCTCAAAGCAAGCTCTTTGCCTGAAGACACACATGATGGACTCCTTCTCCCAGGAAGAGGCACTTCTAAATCCGAAGCCATTCACCACCTGTGTGACTGTGCTTGCTTCATTTCTTCAGGTATTGGTCTTTGATAATGAGTTTAACGTTTAATGCCATGAAATATGGAAGTGGCTCGACTGCGGATCAAAGGTGCTGTCATCTTGCCACACACACCCATGGAAGTCCTTTCACCAGAAAAATCCTGCTTGTGTAACCCAGTGCTCTATGTACAGTGGAAGACATTAACAGGAGTGATTTGCGTCCCTTGGCACCTGCTGGAACAGACTCATCCCACCAAGCTGGTTTCCCACAGTAGATACTGTCAGTTTTCAAACTGACAGCAGGATGCGAATGTTTGCTCTGTGGCTTTGACTTCCATTAGGTTCCAATGTATCCATCTGCACCACGCAAGCATTAACTTCCCATGGAAATCCAAGCTTTGCAAAGGTGTCCTCTCCAGCTCCTCCAGGGCGAGCATCCCGGGAGCGCTGCAGGGAGCGGGTGGATGAAGGCACAGTTCTCTTTTCTCACTCCCTGAACTTGGGTGGTCTCAGCACTAATCCCATCCTCACAGGGAAGAGGAACAGCCCCAGGGGCCACAGAGCTGGTGCAGGCTGGGGCTTCCCCTGGGTCTTGTAGAAATTGCCAAGTTCCAAATTGCACCATCTGCTTCAATACACCGACGACAGGTGGTTGTCTCAGGTCGGTTCAGGCAAAGAATAAAGGCTACGACTGGCCATGCAAAGCTGTGAGGATGGCAGAACCGGGACGAAAAATGAAGGAATATGGGTATTTACTCAGTAAAGTCACAATGGTTTGTGTTTCTGGACAGGTCCCTTTACCAAACAAGCAACTCTGTTGGTAAAGATCCTGCTGGAGGCACCCACTCAGCCTCTTCTCCTCACCAACAACTTGCTGGTCCCGCACTCGGGTATCCATCAGGAAGAAGTGCACATGGGGAGGGGACGATGCTGGCTTCTTGCAGCAGGAGCAACCTCAGGCTGGCCTCGTCCTCCTCCTGCACCCCAGTTGTGGCTGACGAGGCACTCAAAGGCTTTCTTTGAAGGCAATCTCCCTCCTCAGCGTGCCCGTGGCCCACACCGCTCGTCTGGGGAGACTTGATCAGGTCTTGATACATTCCAGCCTTTCAGATACATTCCAAAAGTCATGACGCGTTTTCCTACACAGATGGAAGGTGAAATGAATGAACGGTGGAAAGGAAGCCGGGAACACCGGGGCGGACGCTGTTCTAGCTACAGAGCAACTTAAAACCCCCCAAACAGATTGAACACGTATTGCCAAAACAAGCATGAAAGACATTAGTTTGCTGTCAGAACCGAGAATGCTCAAACCTACGACAGGATACATATGGACATGTAAAAGGAACACACGATTGCCATGCTCAAGCTAAAGACCACAAAAAAGAACGTGAAGAACTTTGGAAATAGGATGTTGAGTTCTGTAAAAATACACAGAATTGGAATAAATGATACAGCTACAAGATTGTTACACAGTTCTACATTCAAGACTTGAGCAGTGCATGTGGTGGAGACTCCCCACTACCAGTGTTGCCTCTGGCACACACAATTCCATCCAGACCCACATCAGAGGCAGAGCTGAGCCTCCCCCTCAAGACTAATCAGGTGAAAATAAAACCTGACGGGTTATACCTTTGCTCCATGCAAAGCGTGTTCACACCAAAGTGTTTGCCACGTTTAGGAACTTACACTTGGAGGAAGGGAGACTCATTCTGCAGAGGAAGCTCAGGATGATAAATACCAGACTTGCAGCACATTAAGATATGAATATTTCATATGTTTACTAAGCAGTCTCTGTTACTTCTGCTGTGCAGCGCTGTAGAACTAAACCCTTCGCTTACGTTTCCCGCACTGATCTGATCATCACCACACAGATACAGCTGTAAAGTGCAATGTATGCTTTGGTTTCCTCAACTAAAGAAAGCACTTCTAGAAGGGGTTCAGCCAAAAAGAGGACCCACGTGCTCAGGTACACGCATTGAACAGATGATCATCTCTTTACTAGCAGAGAAAAGCCACGAGCTACCCAACAGAAACCGCTTTGCTCTGGCAGACCAGTGAATCTGAAAGCAGCTCTGTCGTGGCAATGACCCGGAGACCCGTGGCAGAACTCCACATCAAACACGGATTCACTGTGACAGGAGATAAAAATCCCAGACTTAGGTTTACATTGTAAGGAACAACTGAAGGAAGAGTTGGCAAAGCACGAGGCGATTCAAATCCCGACCGCTTCCAGAACCTATAAATACTTCCAGAACCATCTCATGGCCATAAACCCGGGGAGGGGGGGGTTCCAGGTGCACGCGTCTGCGCAGAAGCAGATATAAAGGTCATGTTATGTACAGTTTATTTCAATAAAGACATAAGACAAACAGCGTAAAGATGCCCAGATGCCCTAAAGATAAATACATTTAAAAGATTCTCATTAAAATGAATCTGTAGTATTTCTTTCCTGCAAGCAAAATACCTTTCTTTAAATACAAAAAAAATCAGTATTCTGAATTGCAAATGTTTTCACTTCTTTTGCAGAAAATCTGCCATGATGGTTTGCTTTTTAATGAAGGATTTTCCACAAAACAGGCTTGCTCTACATGCTAAGTTCTTTAAACAGTTCAGTGACACAATGTGCTAGCTACATACACAACAGATAATATAGTAAGAAAACACTCAACCTGATGAAAAGTTAAAATCTTCATTAATACACTGGAAAAAGTTGACATAACTCATGCCTTTTAAAATCAAAAATACAAAAATTAAATGTTTTCCTAAAAAGATTTTCCTTATTTTAAGGACTCATTTGAAAATGAAGCTGCATGTAATTTGTACAATAAAATTGTACAAGTAAACAGGTAATATACATAAAAAATTAATTGACATACTTCTCAATTATCAGTTGTCCACCTTTAATTTCCAATACTGTACTTTCTTAACAAGCATACAAAATATCAAACTTCTCTTTAGAAAAAGTGCCGTTCTGTGACATCTCTTACACAAAACCAGTCCGAGCCTGGGGCGTGTTCATGCAGTTGGAGGCGTCCAACGTCTGCAAACTAAACCCTCTGCGAAAAGCCTCCCGA
>NW_009951468.1:0-4620 GCF_000696875.1 Nestor notabilis | reverse complement strand
CTTGGTGTCATCGGCAGACTCGCTGAGGGCGCACTCAATTCCATGTTAACCCCATTTTCTCCCCAAGAACAGCACCCTGTGAAACCTGTAGGATAGTGATCAATTTTACTGCTCAAATCTCTAAACAGTGATGAAATTAATCAGAATTTCTGAAGCTACATGCAGGAAGAGCAACTAATGCAACCTTCCCCTCCTAGCCTGAATGCTATATGGAAGAAAAAGATGCAATTTACCAAACATGTTAACCTAACTTTCTTTCCTGGGACAGAAAGGTGGCTTCATAATTCCTAATAATCTACTAAGCAGACAACAATAATTTAGAAAGATGTACTAAAAATACAGATAGTCACCAATCTGAGGCTTACGTGTGTGTGTGTGCGTTAACTCCATACTTTACTAGGAGGTAAGGACACTTTAACTTTCCCAATCTAGTGACACTTACACACTCCCCTAAATTTATTATGGGCATTGCTTGTAATAAACTCATAGCTAGCAACTAAACCAAATAGATTCATTCTGCTCCAGGAGCTTTCAATATGGCACAACTCATTGTGCTGTATTCAAGATGTGCGCTATCGCAGGCCTAAGGTCACTTTCCGAGCAGTGGCAAAAAAGATTACGGTATCTTAAGCAGACCTTCAGTTAAACCAGAAAACTGTATGTCTTAAGAGACTGGAATTTGTTTCTCTAACAGCACTTCACACACTACAAATTCCCCTGGCTTCAGGAAGCGAGACAGAAGCCACAATTGTCAGCCATCTCTTATCAAGCTTGTATTCTAGATTTGCATGCACACAGAGTGGTTTCCGCTGCAATGATAGACAACTCACCAGCTCACTCCCAAATTTCAGATCCACACAAACAGTATGAATCACATTCAACACAACACAGGTATGCGTTCCTCAGAAAGCTGTTCGAGTTCCTTGAACAAAAAGCATGTTTACTACTGCATATTTATGTACCAAGTCTGGATCCTGGCAAATCACTGTCTTCAGTTTTGAACTTCACATTCCATGTGCTTAATGTTGATAGAGAAAGACAGGACTGATTCAGCAACTGTCCAACTGGGATTTGGAAACTGCTTGCCAGCATAAAGTTTGGCAGCATGTACTACTTGAATGGGACATTAATTCCATTACTATTTAACACTTAAATGCCTCAGCTGTCTTTTTTTTTCAGCCTCTGAATGTAGTATTAACAATGCAAAGATTTGCATTCAGTTCCTGAATTCAGGAAGATTCTCCTGGCTGGCTTCTCTGGCTCCTCATTTCCTGTTATGTTGCAACAACCGTTGTAGGACTGAATTAAGCAAGGTCAAACAACTGTCACCGAGTCTAAGATTGCCCGGTGCAAGGTGAAATACCAGCTTCCTATACCTGTTAATCCAACAAGCAAGTTTATATTCTCTTCTGTGCCACAAATACTCAGTATGGACTCTGAAATAACATACTGGAATGTCTGGCCTGTCTTGTATACTCCTGACACAAGGCAAAGGAACAGGAATTCTTATCAATTTATTCCTAGCAGTAACAGTTCTAGTGTGAGCTAGGCTGCGAGACCTGGCGCCTGCAACAGCTCAGTTACACAAGAAAAAACACAGTGAAAGATTCCCTCTTCAATCTTAACCCTGACATGCTCTGCAGGATAGTTAATGCTATTCAAGTAATACCAGATAGCTGCATCCCAAACAGCAGTTCTTTTCCTATGCCCAAATACAATTGCATACACTTATTTAACACCTCTGAAGAACTGTATCTGATGCTCACTGAGCAAGACCACTCACTTTGTGTCCTGCCCTTCACAGTTTCAGTGTATCACAGTTGGTCTGCTTTCTCCTTATCACTTTAAAAGTAAAGCACAAAACCCAGAAACTACTAAAACTTGCCCTGATACCAGCATCAGTGGAGGTCACAATATGCAAGTGCAAATAGTACCATTAACTCTCACTCTACCACTTGTCCCTGTGAAATCTCCTAATTAAGCCAACAAGTTTTACTTCCCATTTTTCTACAGCAAATTTCTAGCTGTATGAACTCCTGTGTCCCAGTAACTTCCCATCTCATCCCAAACTCTTTCTGTTCAAGCTGGGCAATCAGATTAATTAACAACTGGTTCAAGCAAAAGACAGGGATAAATTCTAGCTGTGCACACCTTGTTCACTTGCCCTGGAAGAGTCATCAGAAGAGTGGGCTATAGGACATGTCCAAGGCAGCTTTTGCAGAACCTGGGCACAGAACCTTGAACCCTGAGGCTCTAAGGCATATTCCCAAGGTGTACTCTCTTCACATTCATGAAAGCTTATTTTATCTCCTATCTTAAAGATTCCAATACAATCACTTATGCGGCAGCTGAGCAACCCTAAGTTGCTAACTAACAGCACAGCCCCTGCTCTCCCCTGCCTTGTGAGCAACCTGTCCTGTCCAGTCCTATCTATCCCATGATCATGATCTTCCATCAGGTGCTGAATGACCCCTGCCAAGTCAACTTCATTGTTAAGGTGACCTTCTCCCTAGCAAACCAACCAAACCAGTCTGACTGGAAGGAGTTTATCATCCAAGGTGATTGGCTCAACCCTTCTAAATGGTCATGGTCCTGCCAAGCTACTTTCATGGGGTTTTTTTTTCATGCAGATATAGGCTAAAGTGCTGTGAGAAGGCAAAGAGTCCATACAGCTACTGGCACTTGCAGGACAGAATCATCTCACACAGAACCCTAGAATCCCACAGTCTCCAAACTGCTTTAAGATACCAAACCCTACTCAGTTCAACTACTTACATGCTTATTAGGCAACACCTGTCACACACACTCCTGTAATTCAGTCTTCAAAAACATACTACTCCAAAGTATCAATGATCAGATGTATATAATGCTTCAGTTTCTTTCCATTTACCTGCTTTTGAGCATTAAATGCTTCCACTTTAAGACCACAGGCCCCAGTTCGAAAAGTCATTTACATGCACATAGGTACACAAATTAAGTCCTATTTAGCTCAATGGTTGCATATATTATTGAATCATAGTGCTCTTTGCAGTCAGGGTTTGGTGTCTGTCACTCTTTGGACTTTGAGGAAGAAATCACCTACCTCTCCAATAATTATTGTTTTTAGAAACATATTTTTTTTTGTGGAGGAGGGCAGCAGATGAGAGAGCTGTTGCACATCAAATGATTTGCAAATTTGGGGGTTTTTTTTATTAATTTAGATTCTGCTTTCCTGCCACACTGCTATCACATATGAAATAAGATTTAAGTTATTTGAATTCATTCACCCCCAAAGACAGAAAAAAGCTGATGCCCTGTAACAGCATTATCTCTTTCTCTCAGCATCACAGACATGGGCATTTTGCCACCCAAACATCCATCCCATTAAGCCCAAACTTTTCTTGAATCAGTTATTAAACTGATCCAATGAGCTGAAAACAAAATATATATGCGTGTGGTTATTGCTAGGAGATAATATTTACAAATCCTTCTGCTTCTGTGTGTTTCACAATGAATCACACACAAGTGCAGTCAAACTTCCTGTAAAACTTCTTTGCTAAGTCTCAAGTATGAAAGAACAGCAACAATAGTCCTAAAAGATAGATAGGTCTAACTGCATAATTTCCTTCTGACATATATTGCAACATATAGATCTCCTTATTCGTTTTACAAACTAGTGCAAAGAAAGCAAGAGATGCTGCGCTGAAACGTCAGCCATTCCCTCAGCAAGCCCTCACGAAGGAAAACACAACCTGGCAGCTGCTGCTATTTTTAACTACGCAAAACAGCACCAAAAGCCAAGTGGATGGAGGGGGCAGGGAGCGAGCAACAAGTCCATGATCACCCTGACAAAAGACTGGCAAGTTTTGCTTAATAAAACGCAGTACCTTGCTCTACACCAAACTCCCCCCAGGTTAGATTTAATGTCTTAAAAAACAACGTTATCAGAAATAACGCATGCTTAGTACTTGAAGTGACCAACTGTGAAGATACATTTGTATAACACACTGCAGTTGCCTTATTTATTGTAAATAGGGACGCAGGGTAAAAATAATGACAATTAATTGCATAAAAATTGAAGAAGACAAAGGATTGTTAACGTGAGATTGCGAATCTGCTCTTGGAGATTATTAGTAAATCTATCGTTTTCAGTGGACACAAGAGTAAGTTTATTTAAATCTAATTATAAATGAGTGATAGATGCAGCAGTAAAACCTTGTCTCAAGCCTTCAGTGTGCCCCAGTACAATCAATTTGAAAAAGAAAACATGCTTCAAATAACAACTGTTTCACAACTGTTCTTTGAGTACCCTGGGAAACAGCTAACATGGGAAACCCCGAAAAACACTTCTGGAGAGCGGCGGACGTGTTACAGAGCCCTACAGTCAGCGCTTAGCTGCTGAAAAAGAAATTAAAACCACCTTCCGCATCTTCAACGTTTACATCACCTGACACCGCACAAATCACACAACAAACACCAGGTTAGAAACAGCCCAAAATAACTTCACCGAACAGACGGGTGCCTACAAGCACGCCAGAACAGGGCGCTCGATTCTGCCGCTTCTTCCTCCGCTTACTTCAGGGCAGTTCCTCTGCCTCCGAGGGACACCCAGGGCTAGAGAAGCCACCCCGTACGGCACAG
>NW_009951467.1:0-4527 GCF_000696875.1 Nestor notabilis | reverse complement strand
ACCCTAACTATTCTATGATTCTATGTGTTACCTAACTACTTTTAACACAACCAGAGATTTACTTTGGTTTCCAGGACATACATTTAATTTATTCAGTGGCAAAAATATATTTTTTTCGACTTCTGCATCAGCTCACTCATGTAATGATGTAATGCATTGCATATTTCAGATGGAAGAATTAGTATAAATATATATTATTTCATTACTTTTAATATTTTTTTCCTTTTTATGAGCTTTCAATTACATCATTTTTTAGTTACCAGATAGCTTGTGAAGACGGACTGTTGTCTCATCATAATGTTTTGTAAAATTCTCTATGTTGAGTTCCTTTAGTAGGAAAGAAGCTGTATTCATGTCCTTGATAAGTAATGAAATGACAATTAAGTTTTCATTCAACCATCTGATACTCAGCAAGTGTAAAAAAGCATGACTGTTCTTCAAGTGAAAGTGTCAAATTGCCCATAACTTGTCATGTTTCAGCCTCAGCCATAGAAAAAACTATTCAAGTTCAGGGTGGTTTTCTTTCCACTGCTTTGTATGGTGTAGAAGAAAAGCATGTCTGATGTAATGGAAGAAAATTGGTAGCCTAGAACTTGAAGGAAATATGTGCCTACTCTCATCTTCCCACTCTGTACATGTGTAGCCTTATTCCAGAGCCTGGCAGAAGACTCTCTCCACAGTATTCTAGGATACTGGAGTGCCTTCAAAGCTAGGACCTTTAAGAAGCTATGAACTTATGTTATACACTAACTAAATTTATACCCATTAGCCTGGTCAATACTCCGGAATATCAGAGAACAATCTTGTGCATGTGAGACAGGCAATTTTGTGAGCTTGAGAACTTTATAAATGAGTATGTCTGTCTATAAGCCTTAGTTGTATAAAAATACAGTATAGTCAGGTGAGATGAAGAGAGAATAAATTCCAGACCTCACTAAGGTTAGTTGTGCTTTTTTGGCCAGTTAATAGGAGGAAAATCAATGAAATTGTAAAAGACCATATTCTGCAATATTATTACATGTATCTGGAAGGAAAATATCTTGTCATTCTGGTGACTGTTCTCACACAGTAGCTGCAAGCCTGAAGAGCAGAATGAAATGAAAACTAGTGAAATGTGTCCATGGGAGCAAAAAAAGGCACAATTATATTAATATAATTAATTTTATATCCATGTGTTTATTCATATTATGTATAAACTATGTATTTCTTATCAGGAAAAACAGTGACCTCCCAAATCATCTGACCACATACCACATACCTCTCCTCCCGTAAACTAACTTATATTTTATTTTATATTTTCAGAGAAACAGATCCTATAAAAGAGTCCTATAAATTAATGCAGCAATCTAATCAGTTAATGCTGGACAATGTTATCTTCTGAGTGGAAGGTAATCAACCAACTTGAAGGTAACATCCTCACCTTGCATATCTGAATCAGAGGGCAATGGAGAGTAGCTGGGGCTAATGGGAGCATCTGACCATACATCTACTCTAAATGGAAGGCTGATAATTATCTAGTAGTTATTATGCCTGAGACCAATCCCAGAGGGCTGAAGTACAGATTTTATGCTAGTCTTAGTTAAACAGAAAATACACAAAGAAGATACAATAAGCACATCTAAATCACTGTGTTGTGGTTTTTTGTTATGTATTAATTGTAACTAAAAGGCAAATGGAATCCAAATCCTGTTCTTTCATGGGTAGCATGGTTATGATAAACAATAGTAATTCCTTTGTGTGAAAAAGATCTTGGTTGGTGTGAAATGCCTTTTCCTGATTTGTTTCACATATTGAAAATGTTTGGACATCTGAGTATTTGGCCCAATGTTTATGGAAATGTAGATATTACAACACATAATTTGTTCCAGTAATACCTTGTAAATTTCATCAGACTACTTTGTTCCAAAGCCTTCAGCAACATGAATAAGTATTACTGGATTCAAATGTCACAGCAATGGAATATATTAAGGTAGATCAGTTGAAAATCTGCCCCCTTTTTTAATTCTGACAAAGATAATTGTGTTGCTCTTCCTCTACCATGTTGTTCCCACCCCCTCCCCGCTTTGAGTTGGACTTCGGCCATGCAAAGTGAATAATGACACATAAGCGGATTGTTTATTTAAATGGATTTGTGTAGTTAAGTACATGACCTGTGATCTTGAACTGAGAAAAAAAGAATTAAACACTGATTTCAAAGTGCTCTGTGAGATAAATCAGCCATCACTCCAAGACTCAGCCAACACAGATGCTTTTATTTGTACTTATCACTTCAGTTTGTTTGAGTATTGTGTTAATAGTTTATATTAGTTTTTGATGTCTGTGTACTGTCAGTGTTTGCACAAAATGAGAAATTATGAAGTTATGCACTCTGTTATGTAGCTACAGTTTTCACTTAAAGCAATGAAATGTTACTTACCATGAGAGATATAGAGTCAAGATCTGATTCTCCTATCACTTACCACAGGTTTCACACCAAGGTAAAGTCCCTCCCTTCAGAATGTGTCTTCATAGTTTATGTTACCATTAAAATTCAGCCCTCCTGGTGCTTCTGAGCATGAGTATGATTACACAAAACATTGTTATCAGAGCTACCTTTGTGCGTAAAAATTCTCAAGAGCAAACATTGTTTTCCAAATCAGTCTTTGACATGCAAATAACATTATTTTTGTTACATTAAATGTGTTTAGGGCAGTACGGTCAGAAACTGGAAATATCCTATATACTAGATTATAACACACAGATTTTGCTTTTCCTGTAGACATTTTCAACTCAGAGCTGCTAAAAGCCTTTTATGATTTTTCAATCTTTTATTGTCAACTTTATAGTTTCTTAACCAAATATTTGTCTTTTAAAGTATTTTCATATGGAAATGTAAACTTAAAATGTAAGCTAAGGTAAAGTAGGAAACCTTTATTATTCATGTTGCATATAGCACACATTGTCTTTCATCATATCAATAAGTGAACTAATGTGATAAAAATAATGTAAGAAGGTGTATCAGTTTTCTGATATACTGACTTTAAATTTAGTAAATAGAACTAAGTTTTAAGTAAACATAACATTTCAGAAATTAGAGAAAAGGTTTCTCTTTATTGGAAATCTTGCAAAATGCAGAGGTGTACACCACCCTTTAAAATAAGATAGTTTATAGCACTTTGCAAATACCTTTATTAATGAAAAAAATATGGTTGTAACTTAGTTTTATTATTATTAATTTCACAGTTGATGTCTGTGTTAGGTTTTGGTTTGGTTTGGTTTGTTGGGGTATTTTTCTGTTTTCTTTGTTATCTGTATTTAAGTCTGAAAAAGCACCAGCTCAGAGTGAGAGGAAAACTTGATTTTCATATTATAGGAGTTCCATATATTTGAATCATTGA
Source organism: Nestor notabilis (assembly GCF_000696875.1). Taxonomy (NCBI): domain Eukaryota; kingdom Metazoa; phylum Chordata; class Aves; order Psittaciformes; family Psittacidae; genus Nestor; species Nestor notabilis. The sequence continues at coordinate 1,150 of NW_009951467.1, read as the reverse complement.
AGATGGTCATCTTACCTAAGTAAGAACCAGTAACATTGAAAACAAACAAGTATGAAACCTTACATACTAAACTCCTTTCTAAAAAAAAAAATCCGTTTAATCTTTGAATCTAGAACATGTGCGTTGAAGATCAGCAACACAGAGCATTAAAACTTAAAAATATAAGAGTAAAGCTAATACTACAACGTTGAAAGTAATTTTTTGCTATTTTATTAAATACTAAAAAAAACCCCAAACCTTAGTTACCTTGATTCCAGGAATCAGGGAGGACTTTCTATCATGAAATACTTTGAGAGCTTTACTTAGAAACGTCAAATTAATTTCATTTTTTAATCCCTAAGTGACTGCCCACTACAAAATTAAATTAAATATTCTGGAAAGAGAAGGTGGCAGAAAGAAATGGAGAGGACCTGAATATCTGCAGTTTCCACTAGTCAAATAATTCTTACTGAGTTTCTGTGGGTGCTCAAATTAAATCTGAGTTATTAGGCAGGAAAACCTCAAGGACACTCAGAAATAGTTTTCTTTTACAGTTACATACATATATTTGTTTCATTTCCATTTTGTGACACTAAAAATGAAAGCCATTCAGCAGTAGCACAATAACTGGAGAGACAAACAGGCCTGACCTTTAAAGAGCAGTGTGCATCTTCTTTGGTAATTACAATTAAACACAGGCGAAACCACGTTAGTGTTAAGTGTCCAGCTGGGAGCAATTCTAACTGTGTTCTGCAGATCCCTTGCTGTCATCCTGAGGAGGACTCACTGCAGCCGCATGGTCTTGGACAGTTTCTGTAACACACCACTAAATCATATCAACACAATCTATGGATCAATTAAGGACTTGTCAAATGTTTGTCCTCCTGCAGGCAGTTGCTCTAGCTGCTATAGAGGTGTTATGTGCTTACAATCCAAATGGAGCAGGGTATATTGTCACTAAAAGCTGGGAAGAAATAATTCTTTGTGCCAACAACTCCATAAAGATTCAATATATCTGAATCTTTAGAATTTCAGAATATCTTTTAGAATAAAGCTTTCTTATCTCATCCATTGTAGCACGTATATATGCAAAATATCGAACACTGACAAAACTAATAAAGACCTAATAATAATAAAGGCCCCACATGACACCCTTGTCTCTAAATTGGAG
>NW_009951466.1:0-4390 GCF_000696875.1 Nestor notabilis | reverse complement strand
TCCGCACCCCCTAAGGCGGGGTCCTGCCCTCACGTTGGTTATTGAAACCAAACTAATGAATTCTCGTGTTTTACAGTGAAGAAAACGTTTGGAAACTTTGTGAGTACATCAGGAGCCAGGAGCGGTACCCGCTAGAGGAGTTTTATGCTGTTTTCATATCCAATGATAGGAGGATGGTGAGTCAATGGGGTGCGATCTGGATGCAGGCCCTCAGACTGCAGCCCCGTGCAGGTGAGACGTGGTCTGGGGCTTTGGACCTCAGCCTGGCATGGGTGAGAGATGCTCACAGGCCTCCAGTCTGCAGCCCAACCCGTGAGACATGGTCCAAACCCCTCTTGTGGCTCACCTTGGTTCAGAGACCTGCAGACCAGACCTTGTGAGATCTGTAACCAGCTGCATTCAGGACAATAGGAAGAGGCACAATGGCCCTGTGGGCATTCTTCCCTGTCATCTATCAGTTTAGGAGGATGATGATGTTATCCAGAGTTGTAGCTCCAGCTTCATGCTCCTGAAAGATAGAAATGAGAGACATCTCTCTGACTGCAGCACAAGCTGTGGGAGTGGATAGGTTGGCAAAGAACAAACCAATTCATCCCAAGGGATTCTGTATTAAATGGAAAGGTTTTATTCAGTTCAGATTTATTCACTTGTAACTTTCAGATTCCACTCTGGAAGCAGAAATCGGGACATGGAGATGAGCCTGTGGTGTGGGTAAGGCATTCTGTTCTCTCAGTAATTTTGAGTGTGTGCTTCTGTAGTTGATAGCTGCAGGATCAGGCATGGGCAGTGTTGGTCATCTTTACTGCAACAGATTGTTCCACCTGAATGTACAGAAATGCATTTTACAGTGAGGGTGATGGAGCACTGGAGCAGGTTGCTCAGAGAGGTTGTGATATCTCCATCCTAGGAGGTACTTAGAAGCTATCTGGACGTGGTCCTTGGTAGCTGGCTTTAGGTGTCCCTGCTTGAGCAGTGGGTTGGACCAGATGAACTGCAGAGGTCACTTCCAACCTCAACCATTCTATAGTTTTATATTAATATGTATTCTTTTACAACAGATTTATAAAGAGCCTAAATCTGGTGCTCCTTTTTACCACTCATAATAAATCAACAGCGAGACAATCAGTAACATCTACAGGTGGTAAACCTTAACATTGGTAAGATTATTATCTGGGTGTCGTTGAGGCTACCAGCTTTGTAGAATTTGAAGTAGGTATTTATACTTGTAAGTTGTAGATGGATGAAATATCCACGTAGACGTGACAGGGGATAATAAAATAAGCAATGTATGTGTTCAGGTGTGAGCAACTAAACTGACCCATTCATGGTGGCTTTGGAGTGTCATTTAACAAATTAATGTCAGTTGGGAACTGCCACTACAGAACTCTCTTCTTTCTCTCCCAAGGTATGCTCATAGCACAAGAAAAGGTTTCATTTAGGGAAATCAAAGATGATCTCAGAAGGAATAGGAGAGTCAGGAAAGGCCACTGCAGAATGTGGATGTCCCATAAAAACTCATGGATCAAAAGGTGTTTTAATTTGGATGTTTCAATGGATCATAGGACATGTAAAGCTTGTAATTGATTTCTCTTATACTCTGTAACAGGTTCTTCTAAATGTCATTGCACACAGTTACAGATATGTACTGGTCTGGCAAATTAGTTTGCCCAAGATATTTTTCCTTCCAATCCTTTTGTGGTTCTGTTTGATCTTGAAAGTGCCAGAAGACGGTGTTTCAAGCTCTTTTTGTGAGTGGATTTAATGTAAGCTTTGGTAAGCTGTTAACAGTTTAATTTTGGAGCACAGCAGCGTATGTACCTAACACCTAACGTAAGTAACTGCAGCGTCTCCAAACCTCCACCACGAACTTGTATGTTTCTTACAAGTGAGGCGCAGTTTTATTCCTTAACAACTCGAGTGTCAAGACAAGATAGTTACCTCAAATGAGTATGGTATAGGTGTCTCCTCCCATCTTCAAGAGCTGCCTCAGGAATATCTTTCTCTGGTGGTCCTCTTGATGTGAACCATCTGCTGCTCTTTCAGTTGTATGATGGTTTTCAGGTGCTTCTGGCAGCTAAACACTCCAAATTCACAGACTGCATTACTGCAACAGATAAAATGTCTCTTACTAAAAGAGATCACTAGATAATCTTAGTGTTAAGCTACCATCATATATTTCTGTGAGCTTTTATTCAGGACTGGGTCCAAGGCAAAAAAGCTTATCCCACTAAACTCCTGTGTTTTGGTGCAGGACATGGAAGAGGTTTGCTGTTTTCTCAGGAGTAGTGTACACTTCAGATCAGCTGTCCAGGCTTAAATCAAAGGAGGCTGCAAAGGAATGGGGGGAATAGCAAGGTTTCTTGAAAGGCACAACGGGTGACACAGACACTGGGAAATCTGGTGCTGGAAATGTTACAGGCTTAATAGTTCAAGGGCAGGAAGCAGGATTTGGAGAAGGGATCTGTAGCTTCTGCTTTTAGGAAGCATGTTTTTCATTCTCTTTGCCAGTCTCTCATTAAAGCTGTTTAATTCCTGGCAATTACCCTTTCTCCCAGGACTACCATGTCATTCTACTTCACGTTTCCAGTGGGGAGCAGAACTTCATTTATGATCTCGACACAGTGTTGCCGTTCCCATGTCCTTTTGACATGTACAGTGTGGAGGCTTTTAGGTTGGATGATGGCCTTCGTCCAGAATTCCGCAGGTGATGACATAAAACATAAACACCGTGACTGTTATTTCATGAATTTAAAGCTGAAATTCTATTTGTGGATGTGTAGTGACAAAGGGGTTTGTGCTAGACTCCAGTAAAATAAATGCAGTGTTATTTTTCTAAAGCTCTTTACGTTAGTCATCAAACCCCCTTTTCTTTCATACTGCAGTTGCTTGTTAACTGCTTGGCATAATAGTTGTGATTTATGCATTTATTGAAATGAGTGTTCCTGGGTGGGATGAAAGAGCTGTTGTAAGTGACTGATGCAGTATTGTATCCATGCATCTTCTGATACAGTTTTGCATTATTATTTAGGAAAATCAGAATGATTCGAGCAGATTTGTACTTGAAGACTTTTGCTTCAGACAGATCTCATATGAAAGATGCAAGTGGGAAATGGCAGAAACCTCCTCCTTCATACCCTTGCATTGAAACTGCAGGTAAGCTGCCAGAGCTCATTCTTCCTGCTTACAGTGGTGAATAGTCCAAGCTGCACACAAGAAATAGATATGCTTCCATAATGTGTGTCCAGAAGCACATCCAGATAGCTTAATATTTCATATGTCTGAAGCATTTGGCGCTTCCTTTTCTGAACATGTACAGTCTAGCATGCCTCCTGGCAGTTACCATTATCAAACATTAATTACTCATTAATCACTGATCTTCTTAAGCTGAGCAGAGAACAAGAGGTTAGTAATGCTGTTCTCTCATTACAGCAGGGAACTGAAGCAGAAAGGCCAAATAACTTGCTTAGGGGGTCACAAAGTGAATTTTTAACACGATCATGGTACCACAGTTCCGCTGGCAGGTCTCATCCTGCCAGAGCAAGTGCTCTACCAGGTGAATAGACCTGAGGACACTTTAAGGCAAACTTGCAAATCAGCAGATTTTCCCCCAAGCCTTAAGCCTCTGTTAAGTGTTAGTGTGCATAATTGCCTCTGGGCCAAGTAGAGAGAGAAGTGAAGACTTGCTTTTTCCTCTGTAGAACTGCATAAACCATTCTTATCACACAGCACTTCAGCTTCTTCTAATCATGTGTTTGGCAAGCTGGCTAACATTTGCCATGCGTTTGTTTGTTCTCTGGTTTTCCTCCCAGATGAAGGAAAGCATAGTGAAGTTGTGCTTTGAAGGAGTATTGGTGTTACTGCTCTACGTGTTTGGTTTTGTTGCTTCATTAATCATGCAGCCCTGCTGTGTGTTTATGTTAGAGAAGGCAGGGACAAAGAAACATCTTTTGTGTTTAAGTCCAAGTTTATTGTGGTTTTAAATTGCTGGGAAGTTAATTCTCAGTCTTTGGCTTCTATAGAGACTTGGTGTTGCACACTAGAGTAGAATGAATCATGACTGTGGGCAAGAGCACCGCTGTAGTCTTCATTATGAAGCTTTAGGTATTTTCTAGACAATTCAGATTGTGAAGCACCTTAAATTCTGTATTTTGGTCTTTATCTCCAGTAAAGTTTTCAACAAAGGAATGTAGCAAGTCGAGAATACCTGAACTGCAATTCACAGTTCACTGTTAGCTAGAGCCTCCCAGGCACTGGAGGCTTTTTGCCTGTGGAAACCTTGTTGTTGTGATAATTAAGAGTTAATGAAAGTGTGAGGAATATAGATCAGGTCATACCAGAAAGGTAGAACTGTTCTATTCAAATCGTAGAATAATTAGGGTTGGAAAGGACC
>NW_009951465.1:0-3886 GCF_000696875.1 Nestor notabilis | reverse complement strand
TTTTTTTTTTTTTTTGGAAAAAACATTAATAGGTTGGATCTAACTTGAGGTGCCCAAAGTACAGAAATCAAGAACTGAGTTTCACAACTGGTCCTGAACTGCAAGGAAGAAAGAGAGACACAGAGAACTAGGAGAAGGCTTTCTGGGAACCAAGAGAATAATGTTCCATGGGATGATTTAGGAGGGGAGGTAGAAGATGTGTCGAGTAGAACTAAAACCTAGGTAGAAGCAGGAGGTGCCACCTGGATAGATTAGATCTCTGTCAATAGCCAAGCTTTCTCTAAAATGATGATGCCCACTTCTTGCAGGTTAGCTGTAGGTCTGTGAAATTAAAATGTGGATGTGGAAGACAGGCATCTCTGCAGCTAGGGTTACTACAGAAAACACGTGCTAATGGTTGGAATGAATGGTGCAAAATACTGTCTGCAATCACCAAATTTGGAAATTAGACAAAACAATGCTTATCTTTCACAGCAGCCAGACTTCTGACAGCCCGGATTCCTGTGATCTTGATGCACACCAGCTAAAACTAGGTACTAAGGTATGCTATGACTTTTTCTTGTCTGTTTGCATCTCTGTCCTGAATGCCACTTGGGAAAGAATCACTAGAGTTTAACAAGCTCTATTTCAAAGAACATTAGGGTTAAGTCAGTCAGAACAGTAATTAACAAATCAATAGAGTTCACAGTCCAAATGAACAGTGCAGAACAATAGTGTTAATTTTCCTGATAGCTGAACCTAGATTGGTCAGAAAGTGGTGGTTTTGTTCCAAAAGAAGTTGACTTTCTACCTGTCAGGTTCTGCAGTACAGCTAAGTAAGCAGATAGAGGGTCAGAGGTTGTAGGAGGGTACCAGCTTTAAGCACAAGCAGTATCGTGCCCATGTACATTGTGTCAGCCATTCTTTGCAGATACTCAGTTCAGAGTGTTCAGGAGTTGTGTTTTCCTCTCACCCATGCAGGCAGGTCATCACACTTGTGCTAAGTGCTGTCAGCATCAGACTATCCCATTGCCTACATCTAAGCTTATAGCCAAATGTAGCCCCAGATTTAACAAAGTGCTTTCACTGGAGGGCAATGAGACATTTTATTTTCCTGAAACCTGCATTTACTTGTTTTGCTGAAAAGAATGGGTTGAAACATGGTTTTTGTCCTTGTTTACTTGGTGTTTATTTCTTTGGTGCCTGAGATTACCATATTATTACTCAAGATGTTTCCTGTAGATAAGCAAAACAAACTTCTTGTGAGTGAATACTTTCAGAAAACTTGTGGATGAATGTCAGCCATTCCTGTAAATTGTTGCTTTCTGTTTGTGACATAAATACAGTAAATAAACAACAGTAAAAGGGGAATAGTGTGTAAAACTGAAGTGACTGAAACAACCACAGGAAAAAAAATGAGGTGGTTTTCTGCTGTGTTAATGAGTTAAATCAGATCACACAAGATGTTTTTTGAGCATCAGAGCCAGTTTAAGGGATGGAGGCTAAGAGGAGGGACTACAATAGCAGGGTTGGAGGGGGTGGGTCAGGCAGGACCAAGAACAAAGGAAGAGAGACTTTCTCCTTTAGTGGCTTCTTTAGTACCTCTAGTCTCCTTTAGTACCTTCTCCTTAGAAGATCTCAGCAATATGTGAAACCACAGCGTTCGGAGCTTACTTGAACCTCTCTATTTTAAAAATTACTGCCTTTTATATGAATTAGTCACTAATTTAATAACCTATAAGGGGACGTCTTCTCCAATAGAGATCCCTCTGGGTACAAAACCCACCTCATCAAGTCCCCGTCTTAGGAGAGGATGAATATGGTCAGGACTGAACGCAGCTTTTGCCACCTAAGCACCTTATTCGATAAGGCTGTGCTTGCTAATACCTATGAACACAAATATACATTGCAAAACTATTAGTTAAGTTGAACTTCACTATGTCCTGTTTTATAATTTCTGTGTGAAATGTAGGCAAAGACATCTGTCATGCAATGAAATTGTATGAATTGCATTCATGCATCTCTCACACAGTGAATTAGAGCTCTATTTTCCCATGTGGATAGACTTCAGTGACTTATTAAGGTTATTAGATCTAAAGTCTTACCAAAATTTTTATTGTTGTTTGTGATGGAATTTCTTAAAGGCATTTGCAAAAGGTGAATAGCAAGGAATGTCACAGGTACAGTAATTTTTTTGACAGTTAATTCAGGCTGGAGCTGTAAGTAGCCCTGAACAGCACTTTACTGGTGTTCAACCTAGAAAACTATGGCCCTCAGATGTGAAATGGGAGAACTGTTATTGTTACATAGAGAAAGCAAACTGTTGTTTGGAAAGATGAAGTCATGTTAATATTTTTATGGGTATTTTTAAGTACATAAACATTATAATGCTAACTGCTTTATTAAGGCTTTTATTGTTTCAATAAGTAGACCAGTGGTTGCCAAGCTTTTTGCATTTTATGGCAGTCTTTCTTTTCAGAAGCCGCAACTTTGGAAAAACAGTTGTGGCAATTAATACTACTGAGAAAGCATGGCTGTCCAGGTTCCCAGACTGAAAATAAACAAGCCATGTTGAGTAGGAAGTGACGTCCCTTGTCAATGTATGTTTGTGTCCAGGTTCATAAATATTTGCTGAACAACATAAGGAATTCAATCTCAAGCAGTTTGCTTATATGTGTTCCTTCTGGTATTGTGATTATCATGTTTATTTACAACTGGTTTGTTTTGTTGGGTTTATTTTTTTCATTGTAACTATAATATTCCCCTATGAATCAAAATGGTTACATACTATTTTCTGTGCAGAAAAAAACCAAAGCATCAGGAGAACATTTTCACAGCGCTGCCAAGGACAAAAGTCATGAAAGCAAAAATGTGAGTATTTTTCATCCCTGTAGAAAAACGATGTGCTCTTCTTCTAACCAGACACTGATACATGACAACTTAATTCAACAATTATAACTTTAGACAAACAATTTTGTCACCAAAAGCTGCTGACCTAGAATGCCCATTGTTTTTTATTATGTTATTTTATCTATGAATGAAGTATCAACACCAGCAAGTCTGGGGCAGGAAAAAATGGTAAAATTATACATTGTTCAACACATTTAGATCAAGGGATATGGTTTGGAGCTGGAGATGATACCAGCTCTTCTTCAGTCTCCAAAACTACTATCACCTCACTTCCTCAGCTGGACCTGTTTCACTTCCAATTTCATTGAACAAGACTTTTGCCAAGTCCATTGACGTATTTTCTGTTGTGTTTTCCAGTTCAGTAGAGTGCTGTGAAGAGAAATGGAAAAGTCACAAGACATTTTAGGGCAGCAGGCAATAATTTTTTTAATTAACTTCAGGATCATTATGAAGCCCAAGCTCTGAAATATTTGTGCTGGCAATATTTGTGAAGCTGCATCATGCTCCTTCCTACCAGTCAGAGTGTGTGATTTGGTACTGTGCATTAGCCTGCCTAGCAACCACCATGGAATTAAATTTACTAAAGGGTCCTTGTTAGAATAGTTGGTATAAGATCTAATCTTTTTTCAGACTTCACTTTTCCATTATTATTGTTTGGTATCCTACATACCTATTTCAACAATACGAACCTTGTAGTTGACACACACTTAAAAATCATAGATGAAAATAATGTAGTCTAATGTTACGTTCCTACTTTCATGAAAAGGAATTTAACTGGAATATTTTATATAATGCTGAGCACTCAACAGCTTACAAAGTGAACACAAGTTGCTGACTTCCCTGAGCTTTTGAAAATCAGGCCAAATACTGAATGCCTAGCTTGGCTTCTGCTGGGGGGTGTGTAGTGGTGGTGGTGGGGTGTAGAAGGAGAGAAAAGAGAAAAGAAAGAAAACAAATAAAGAAAAGGAAAGAGAGAAAGAGAGAGAGAGAAAGAAAG
>NW_009951464.1:0-4589 GCF_000696875.1 Nestor notabilis | reverse complement strand
TTTCTTTCTTTCTTTCTTAACAGAAAAAACCCTCAAAAGCCCTGAATCCTGCATGAGTAATACCTCTCTGTCTCAGGACAAGGTATGCAGAGGCAGAAACGGTCTGTTAAGTTGTTAAGTGCCTAAATCCTATCACTTTTCAGGAGGATTTGGGCATCTCTGAAATTTTCTCCTTGTATACATAGCCTGACACTCCTATCTTACAGCAAATGCTCTGCTGCACACTGCTAGAAAAGTCTGGCCCACCAAAGGCTTTACAATAAGAAGCTTGTACAGTTATGGCAAAAATACCTGCTGTCAGAGGGCAGCTTGCACTCTACACTTTTGGGGACCACAGGCTGAAAGAAGTTAGCTGGCCAAGGAGTGTGTAAGTGAAGGGGTATGCCCCCTTTCTTCTGAGTACCCCAGCTAAAAGCAACTTCTTCAAGCAGGACCTGGAGGTGAAGGGAAAAGAAGCAACCTTTGAGAAACACTGACAGAAGTGTGGATGTCCTCATATAGCAAAGGATGTGATGCTTTTGGTTGAGCTTCAAACATATTTCTTTCCTTCTTGATCTAAAACTGGTGGCTTTGCCAACCAATTTAGTTGGCTAGAACACCTAGGAATAAGTCTTGGTTTTGAAATAAAAAAGGAGAAAACCAAATCTTGCTCGTGAATACAGCTCGAGAATACAAATTCCTTCCTACTTGCCACTGGAGAACACATGACTCATTCTTGCAGCTCTCCTGAGCCCACTGCTGCTGCATAGCTGTCAAGATCCAGAGCACTTTCAACCTTACCTGAAAGCAGAATGCATACGCAAAAATCTCTGTAATGGTATTATCGTAAATGAGAGAACTGAGGATGTAAATCAAAGGCTTTTGACTCTCATTTTGGTGATGCGGAAAATAGAATTGTCCAGCTTGAAAACAAAGAAATGGAAGAACAGAGTATTGGGTATAAACGAGATGGACAACAGATTAGCTTGAGGATTTAGAGAATCACCGTAGGAGCTCATGTGTAAGGCTTTTTAGTGCACCTGAGTGTACTTGAATGTATAGCCTACTACCAGAGTATCCCCTACCCCCAGATTTCAATAGAGCAAGGATGAAAAGAACAAAGGGTTCAGATTTGAAGACAAAAAGATCATGCTGACAGAAGCAAATAATGTTCTTTCCCAGTACTAATTTCTCCTTCTGCATTTCTATCAGTCAAGAAACAGACACCTTATAACGCCTCTAACCTCATTGAAAACTAGTATTGTACAAAGAATATCAAACACGCACTTCAGATTTTAAAAAGTGTAAGAACAAAATCTTTCTTTTATATTACATCAACACTGATATTAGCTTTTAAAACTCACTGAAAAAGTTTAGAAGTTTTGCAAAAGCTACTTTGATACAGTTATACTGTAATACAGTCATTCTTACATATATAGAGGGAGCTATGATCCCTAGATATACCATCAAGATTATAGTAAAAAGGTATTTATCTTTGGTCCAGCAATAGCATTCTGATGGGCTTGTGGTAGATTATAATTAATGCATATTAAGTCCTGTCTCCACCTACACACATTCATGATGAGAGTTTTTTTGAATCATTACATTTCTGAACCTCCCAAAGAAGAAAAGACAATGAAGCATGAAGTCTGTCTATGCCTCCTTTGGCTTCTGAGCTCATGTCTTCATACCAGGTATTTTGTATGTTATAAATCTGCCTGCCAACAATTGTCTTTATTAACCTTTCAAGGTAAGTGAGAATATATATTATCAGTTGGTTGTACCAGGGTGATTCACTTAATGACTTCGTGCATATCAATAGAAGTAGCCTCTGTTTTGAAGTAAACAAATAAAAGTACAAGGGGTATGGAATAAAACTCCAGTGTATACGGATGTGCATGTGTTAGGCTTAGAAATTAAGTTCAGCTGTCCCCAAAGCCTACGCATTGGTTCATTATAGATGTTGTGGTAAAAGTATTCAAGAAAAAAGACACAAAAGTGTCTGAAAAAACTCAGACAGAATTTCTTTCCCTTCAAAATTTATCTTTCTCAAGCATCACTTATCACTAGTGTAATATTACTTATGACTATTAAATCTGCAGAGTCCTTTGAATCTCCATTGTCAGCATGAGTCTTGTTTCATCAGGAAAATAGCTCCATTCTTAATAACTGCTCAGTTTGTTCCCTCATTTTCTCCTTCCATTTAGAAGCTATAGCAATACTTGTCATGAAGTCCATGTGTTGACGACACAGAAGGTGAAATGGTTCCAGTACCATGACTTGAAAATTAATTGCAGATTTCATGATACCTGTTGGGGCACTCTATGCCTCACTCAATTCAGGGTGTTCCTTAAAGACTTGTGGCTGTTCAGCTTGTGAAGAAACTTAGAAGAAATTACTCCTGTTTACCCTAAATTCTTACCACCTTTAAAAAAAGAAATAGAAACTAACACAATAGAAAATGAGAACACAAAATTGCCTGCTATAAGGAACCTTCATTGCATTTTGAAAAAAATGAGCATCACAAAGAGGTTAGAAGGAGCAAGGTTTTAGCTCCATCTGGTACAAGGCAAGAGACTGAAAGTATCGGGCAGCCCCTTCTTGGTCTGAGCCAGCTTTGGAGTTGGCCCATAATGGCACATTAGGATATGGCAAAGGATTTTCAACTGGACATACAAGATGATAACAAAAATATTGCTTACAGACATCAGATTTCCCATTGCTCATCATCAATGAACCTTATAAGAGACTTCCTCTTTTGTTAAATGAATGTTTAAGGTGCTTATTGTAGGGGATTTTAATTGTTTTTCTGAAATTAGAATGAATCCTCAGGACTCTCAGATGGATAAGGAAGCATACTGGACACTTCAAAACCAATGTTTTTAAGCCTAAAACATATTTAGGCTTGACTATAACTTGGAAGAAAATAATGCTTCCAGAACACAACGTAATTTTTGTATTATCTAATATCAATGTAGTTCTAGGATGGCTTTTTTCATTCAGTGTCTAAGGAACTGAGCTGGAAGGGTTATTCTGGGTCACTTGTCAATATAATGGTGCTCAACCATGCTATAATGCATCTAGGGATTAATTTATTATTATTAGCGGATTCACTAGGGAAACACAGGTGGCAAGGAAAACATTTACCTCAGAAAAGCAGGAGTATCAAAACCTTTTCAAATAATGAAAGAAGAAAATAGATTCTAACTGAAAATGACAATACTTCTAGAGAAGGCTGGCTGTTGTGGGCGACTGCTGACAAGCAGGAGCATGATCCAGCCAGTGATGAAGCAAAACAAGACATGTATCTCTGATTTAAGGGATGAAATCATATCACTGTGAGACAATAAACTTCTAAGGAGAGTAAATATGTCTATACTGGAGTGACTTCAACTTCTGCAACCATACGTGAGCTAAATTTAAGCTAACGAGGGCAGGTATTTCTAGTAATGTAACCATGGCAGCATAAAATTCATCTCAGATTAAAGAAAGCCCCACCTGCTCAAGGAGTTGCATAAATACTTACCACATAGCCCTGTACTACCATTGTTAAAACTCTAATAACACCTAAGTAAGTTAGATATGCTGCACATAATAACCACAGTATAGATGCTTCTGACTAAAACTCCTTTAAAAGGATACAAAACTCTTTGTTGTCCCTACCAGACTTTCCACTGATTTCAGCAAACTTTGGCTCAGGTCTTTTAATTTTAAAAATGAATGTAACATATTAGATTATTGAATGGAGTTTTTGGTCTTAATAAGAGCGAATTATTTCTTCAGGGTAATAAAACTGATCAAGTTGTAGTGATATAACTGAGAAAACAGACTCAGGGAAAACTAATGAAAACATCTTGAATACTAGAGCTAAGTTTCACTCTCCCTGACATAAAAAATAATTTTCAAAACTTTTGTAAAACATTTATTCTCATATAAAGTAGCTAATAAAGGTGATACACTGTAGCTTTCTCTCTAACCAAGATCAAACTACCTACCTTATATAAAAGGGAGTAAGTTGCCCAGGATATGCCTCTTGAACACAGAAAAAAATTGTTTGCTATTGAAATGTGAAAGTCTATTAAGCTGGGCTGTGATTGCTTTCCAATTAGTTTTCACAAGGTTCTAAGGAAAAAAAAAGTGGTTCCCCAGCCTGGAAGACAGCTATTAGATTTCTACTCAACCAAGGGTCACCAGAAGATTGTGCTTTGTTTCATCATGTAGACATTTTTCTATTAAGGAGAAAATGATTTCTGGGAGAAATTGAAGGGCAAAGCTAGAGAAGGTGAGTTGTTCTTTAATTAGTAAAAGTCATCCTGGTTTTACTGAGGGTCAACTCTCCCTAGCAATGGGCAGAAGCTTTTGCAGTAAATCTGTGTGGGTACCAAGAAAGTGTTTGATTGGGTTGAGTGGAGCAGTTCAAATGCAGGATTGAGAGGGAGAAGTTTGGGCCAGAGAAGCTTCTGAGCTTGAACCTAAGCATTGCTCAGCAAGCCAAATGCCAGGGCATTTCTTGAAAGGGAAAAGTGATCACCAGAAACATAAAACATATGGTGCTGTATTATTATTATCATCATCATCATCTAACTATTATATAATAAATAAGTAAAAAA
>NW_009951463.1:0-3477 GCF_000696875.1 Nestor notabilis | reverse complement strand
CCAGGGACTTGGTGGTTTGTTTTTTGTTTTTCTTTTTCTTTTTGGTTTGGTTTGGGTTTTTTTAACCAGAATCTAATCCCGTGGTGTGTTTTTAATTAGTTTTTACTCTCTTAATTGATTTTCCAACATGATTCCCACAAACTTTGCTCAGATCTCTCTCAAGTGTCATGAATTAAACTTCCGCTGAAATCAGTAGCTCACAGATGTTAAATTTTTCATCACCTTTTAGACTCTTCATTAGAAATGAACCGATTTTGTTTAAGTCCTTATTCTGGGGAACCATGGGCACCTACTGGTAAGTTAATTATACTTCTCCACATTACATAGGAAACATCTGCATTTATGTTCAGCTTTTCATAAAAGGACAATAGACCTGTTCAGAATCTGTGTACTGTCCTGACAAAAAAAACAGTGACAGGTAGGTTTTTAAATCAATTCCTCCTTTCAAATTCTTTGCAACTCTGTTTACTCACTTAACTGCTTAGTTTTAAAAAATCAAGTAAGTAGAAACCTATACTATAAGCTTCATTATGCTTTTCAAAATCATTTATTTAAATAATGGAGCTATAAATACAAACTTTACTGAAGAAAAATGAGTTGCATCAATTTCTAGCATTATTAGCAGTAGGAATAGAAGAACAGTAAGCTGCTGCCAGGTACATGGATAATAAAACATGTCTAATTATGCCTTTTATCTCTCTTATTACTTCGAAAGTTCAGATGAAAAGTTCTACTGATGGATTAACTTCACTTTACACTATGGGCTAATATTAAGGATTTTGTTAGTGTTGTCTGTGGACATTATAGGGAAATAAAACCTTCTGTAAGGTTTGATAGTGAATGTTTCAAAGAGAGACAAGAAAACTAGAGCTATACTTGGGAAAAGATTGTCTCACTGAGAATTCAGATGATAGCTCTAATGGAAGATTTAGGGTCAGATATATGATAAGGAAGCTAAACAATACCTGCCTTTTACCTCTGTGTTTGAGGGTAAGGACTTTGGCGTGCACAATATATAAACAATATTTAAATATGTATAAACTTTTATAAATATGTATGTACATTTGAATAATTGTATGCAAAGTAGTTTTTTTAAAAAAAGCAAAAACCTAAAATAGTTCTGCTCTAAAGCTGAAAAAATTAGATTATGTCAACCAACAAACCACAGACTAAATATGCATCTACGCTAAACTGCTTCTACAGTTTAACTAATGAAGAGAAACTACTAATGAATGAACTAACAAAGAGATATGATGAACTAATGAAGAGATACTACCTTAGATGTTTATATTAGTTCATATGACTCCTGCACTATAAGTATTCCAAGAGAGATTCAGATAAAAAAAGTTAGCTGTGACACACATGCTTCAAATTCTCCTTATAACACAACTCTGTGAACTTAAAATAGATGTGACAGAAGAAGTACAGCTAAGGAAAAGAAAAGACTTAAGCAGACAAAGAGTGAGAGAAAAAGAACCAAGACTGAAGAAAAAATCCTTAAACATCTAAAATTACATATAATGTTACAGAATCCTATGAAAAAAGAAAGAATTTAACATCTATATGGAAATTCTAGATTTAGGAAGAACGGAAACATGTTAGAGCTTTTATTTAATGATGCAATAAGAGAAGCTTCTGCTATAACATTACCTTGTCAAGAAAAGTCAAAGTTCAAAGATTCTAGGTGGGTATAGAAAGCCCTAAATTAATCTGACATGTACGTAGCTAGAGTAGTTTGGAAAATTCCATTATAAGATACTCCATGTGATAGTGATTGAAATCAAAGGACCAAAATCACAGAAAAGGTGTCCAAATGAATTGGCACTACAAAAGCTTTTAGATTATATCAAACTTTAGAAATTGCTGAAGGTACAATGAAAACTCTATAAGGAAAGCAAGACTAGCTGGAAAGGAATCTGGAAACCAAAAACTGCAAGAAACAGTGAGTTAAAATTGATTGAAAAGAGCAAAGGTCAAGCACTTTCAAGGAAAAAAAAATTAAAAGAGCATAAAGTATTAAAAAATCTGTAGGTCCAAACAGACTCCAAAATATAAAAATTCCAATTAAAATTGCAAAAGAAAAACAATTTTTTGGCAAAAGATGAAAACAAGAGCAGTAGAATCAAGGTAAAATGTAATTTCTGAATCAAGCACACAGCACAGTACAAGAATTGTATTTAAAGACCAAATTAGCAAGACCTGGAATAAAGGAGTATCTTTCATTAGATACTAATGTAATGCTTCAAAACTTTAAATTGGTAAACAGATAAAAGTTACACAGGACCATAAACTTAGCCTGTTGGTAACTGAAATTTACTTAGAGGAAAGTTTAGAACCAAACTGCCTAGTTTAATCTAACTCATAGCAGAAACTATATATAATCTGAATGCAGAGAAAATGTTGATACAAACACCCACATTCATGTGTGACAGGGTACATGATACAGCTCAAAGATACTAAGATATCTGAACACCGGAAATAAAATTCACACAAATGGACAATCATGTTTCACGTACATAGCTACATAGACAGGGGTTCATGTAGTAGGAAGGTTGCTCTTGATGCCTCTGAAAGACAATTTCTAATTGACAAAGTAGAGAAAGACAACTGATTATTTCCATGAAACTAAAAAGGATCATGGAAGAGCACTGTGAAAGTAACTGGGATGGAGGGGGGAGGGAGGGAGCAATTCTGCAGGCTAACTTAAAAACTAGACAGTAGCAGAGAGTGAATTTAGGAAATAACTAGTAAGTAGAGCTCCTGAAACATCGATTAATCATTACTAAAACAATATCTAATTTAAAAGTACTACACCATTATAGCCTGAGGCATTATAGGAAATTCTACTGTAATCAGCCTGTGCATGGGTACGAAGTTTCCTAAAGCATTTGAATAAAAGAGAGTCAAGATTCATATAGAAAGATAAGGTTTGATCTTGAGATGTTAGCTAAGCAATAGATTTTCATCTGTCCTATGGATATATTCAAAGGAACTTATCAATTTAAAAGCATATTATTATAGTTATTGTTATAGACTTGTGAGTTTTTGCACTTTTATATCCTAGGCATAAAGAACTTAATCAGTTAGATTCAACAGGATGTACCATCTCCTGTGGGACTGAAATCCCAAAACTAGCAGGACATTTTTTCTCCTTTGACCATTTACAGTGGAAGATATAATATCCTGTTTGCATTATAAATACTGCATCTGCAAGGATCCAGAATTGTTTAAACTTAATGTTATTTCTTGTTACAATCAGTCATGCAGAACATTGTTACATGAATGAAACAAGATAATTTTATTGATTCATATATTCTATGAATCATAAAGTGTACTTCTACATTGACCTACATAGTATTCTGTTGTTCAACTGGTTGGACATCCAACTATCTCCCTCATTATAGCCCACCAAGCTACTCATTAGATGCTGTGCAGATTCAGATAATGAGGATGGAACAAATAGATACTAAGTGCCTA
>NW_009951462.1:0-4159 GCF_000696875.1 Nestor notabilis | reverse complement strand
ACCCTGACCATTCTATGATTCTATGAAATAGATCAGAGTATTAGCATGGTATATTAATTTTACACTGACAAGATAAGTAGAAAACTGAAAAACAAAAGTGGTTTTCTGCTGATTAACCTTTTAATACAACAGCATCTTTAGTGAAACATTAGCTTCATGTTCACTGGTTTGCATAAACATTCTTACACCATTCTTGAAAAAAAAAAAAAGAAAGATTAATTTCTGTCAGCAGTGCCGATTTGACACTCAAGTTGGGTATCTCAGGGTACTGCTGTTGACTATTATCCCTCCTTGTCTGAGACAAAGCTGTCAAACTGAATTAATATTGTATTAGCTCACCATAAAGAAGGGAAGGAGGGGAAAGGTTGGCAGATCAGAGGCAGGTAAGCATAGAGAGATAAAACCAGAACATTGTTCCTTATCTGATACACAAAATTAGGATTATCAATACTGGCAGCATAAGGAGGAAAAAATATGTTACATAGAATACTTATAATGCTGTATTATTGTGCAATATATCTAATAATATATTTACTCTAAGACTCTGTAGCAGCTAATAACACTAAGCCAGGGATGATCTTTTCATGACACTCTACACAAAAGCTGGTCTACAGCTTCCCTAAAAATCTGTCAGGTTTCTACAAAGAACAGATGGATGCAAACAGACTGGGCAGCACAAAGTACAGAATTATTGCCAGTAAACCACCACAGTGGCATAAATACATTGATAACCTGAATTCTCACTAAGTTTTGCAGACGTAACAGTGTAGGAGTTTTAAGGATGGATCAAAGAACAGTGCTTTCAGCATATTTATGTTGATATCCTTCAAAGTGTGCAAGTGATGAGAATTAAATAAAACCCCCACATATGTACTTGAATTAAATTAAAACATGTTGGAGCCCAGCAGAATGGGCCAAGTGAACTCAGGAGGTAGTATCTCATTAATAAAAACATACCAGACAGGATGAGGGAAAGTCATTCAAGGTTCTGAAGTGGAAACTTTCAGCTAACAATTTCTACAGCTTGTATCTGATGCAATAAAAAAGGGCAATTTAGATGAAGGGGAAAAACTAATCGAAGCAGCTTTTTAGGAAAGCAGATTTACAGCAGTGATAGAATGAAGTGGATGCTCTTACTCCTACAAAGTACCTTCCTTTGCAGAATGCTAACCTGGATGGACAAACTGCTCCAGCTGAGCAGATTTGATTTATCCCACCTCTCAATTCAAACTTAAAGCTCTACCTTCTGCAACAGCTTTCTCTCATACCATCCAAGGAATCAAAACCAGAGATTTTTGCATTAGTGTTTGCTCTCTGATTTACCTTCATACCAAAGTGTTCTGCATAAGCAAGTAATTGAGCGAGATGAAAAGAATTCCAAAGATAGTGCTGACAGCTCCGACTCCACCTTGAACAAAGACTTCAGTTCTGTTCTACTACAGTAGAAGGAATTCAAGAAAGATCAACAAAACTATGAAGGAGGAAAGTATTTTACATGTGCTGGAATAAAACTCTGTTAACTAATGACAGTTGTAGCACATAATTATCTACAAATACATAGCAAATCTAAGTAGAAATTGAAAAAAGTTATCAGCATAGTATAAAGGTATAACTAAACCCAAATGCCATTATGAGAAAGGCAAATGTAACAGCACCTTTAAGCAGTGAACTCTACTGGAATAGGGAAGAACTTTGAGAGAAAGCTCCATTCCCCCAAAAATTTGCAATCAGACTGAAAAGCTGATTGGAGACAATATACAAAAATAAACTGGAGCCATAAAACTGCTGAAACAATACAAACATTATGTGAATTATCCTATTTTTTAATATATCTAACTTACATCAAAGTTTTGCTGAGATACGTGAGCTGCTACACACATCACACAAGGCACCAGTGTTTTGGTAAGAAACAAAAGGACACCTGAGCTCTTAACCACAAACCAAAACATTCTTCTATTCCATTTTAGCTTGGAACTTTGTGCAGCAATGATGATTCCGCCAGGCATATATGTAGGAAAACACCAGGCCACAGTTCGCCACCAGGCAAACTCTGGAGGTAATGATTCTGATTTGAGGAAAAAAGTAGGTGGTCCATCATTACAATTCACCTGCCTGCCCCATCTCATACTGCCATATAAACAACATCAAAATTAAAAGAAAACACCACCTTTAGGTTATTTTGAAGACTCCCATGAAACTGTGGACAGAACATCTGGAGCAGAAAAAGATGTAAAAGTGTTTCAGTTCAGCTTTCAACACTCAGTTCTTTGAACACAGTCATCTTAAAAGTTTCCTATGGAAAACATGGTACAGTTTGATGTATATGTTCTATATTTTTATATGAAGTTACTCTTACTGAACTACACTGCAATGTCTGAAAGCAAACAACATGACTAAAAAGCTCAGATCAACCAGTTCTTTTAATGCAACCTAAATTAAGAATAGAGTTTGATCTATTTGTTTCAAAATTTATATAGCACCTTCAGAGTTAACTTTCTGTCAAATTTTGTTACCCTACCTTAGTTCATGAAAAGATCTCTGAAATAGCTTCCATTTGACCTCTATATCAGTTGCTCTTTTACCTTCTCACTTCCTATACATACTATTCTACTGCATAAAAAAGGCATCCCTATATTGCCATTGTATCAACACCCTCTGATTAAAGAACAGCCGAAATATAACACTAGTAGTTACTGAGAAACTAAATAATAAAAACAATGTTACTTTTACTGTTCAGTGATATTTATGCATCTCTTCCTTAGGTGAGAAGCTCAAGAGTTACTTAATTTATCATTTTTAATCCCTTTTTCTTTATATTCCCTCACACCCCACGTATCTTCACAAGCCTCCTGGCAACATCCCCCAGGCAAAGGCTTCCTGGAGCAAATTCTCAAGTGGAGCAATCACATCTGTGCATCAGCTGAGGCTCATTTTATTACACATACATTACTGATCAAATGCAGCGTTGGCCAGTCTGCAGTGTCACTCTTCTTGCTCAGAAAAGCTGCAACCCTTCCTCCAAAATGAAACAGTCATGCCAAAAGATCCTTAAATCAAAACAATTATTTTCATCAACAGAATGCAAAATTTTCAGCATTAATGAATAGGCACCAGCTGCAGTTGCACAGATTACAAAATGCGTGGTCACCATGTTTAGATGCTCCAATAAAAAAATAGTTCCTCTCTGCTGCCATCTGCAGATATATTTGAAATTGTTGTTTGAAATCTACTTCCCACTTCCCGATATGTATTTAAGAATAGGATCTCGACATGCTTCACCCCAAACATCTCAACAGTATTACCTCAACATATTAGAAGCTTCAGGCGAAGCTGAGCCCAAGCGACAGGTCGTCGAAAGGTCTTTTGGTGTTGCCACAGCGATATAGATGTTGCCAAGTGATGCTCAACCCTGTGCAAAATCCTTATCTGGGAATTAGGTGCTCATGTTCTCTGTCCAATGCATGGGAAGAGTTGTCTCACAGAGGTGCCCCTCAGAAGCCAGATGAGCTGCCAAAAGTGAAAGGGAGATTCTAAATCTCATGGATATCTTAAATGATTTTACTTGAGTCCCCAGAATATGTAGTGCTTCCTGGTTGTAGCATTGCTATTTGATGCCTGCTTCAGACACCACATTGCCAGTTTCACAGCTGTGTGTTCTAACCAGGAGATTGCAAAGTCAGTTTCCCTCTCTGCATGAAACTGAACCTCAGTAGACCGAAGTGATACATTTGTAAAGGACTGACACCTCCAGTGCACAGTGGAGACAGTGTAACTCAGGCTGCTCATCTGTACTAAATGACTGCATGCCTGTTAAGTATGAAATGCTATTTTTGCTTAGGGCCCGAAGTGAACGTCATTCGACATGCAGTACATCGATCACGTACGAAAACAAGTATTAGCCTACAGGTTAGCATGCTCCTGCAGAGCACCTTCCCTCAGAGGTCTGACCCTACGCACCTGCAAGATGACTTTAAACCTCTTCAAATGCTACAGCATCTCAGCGCTTGGTTGTAAAACATGCTTCTTTCTGCTAACTAGGCATGAGGAGAGAGCAACGCGCAGTCCAGGCAGCGCTCCACACCGCGCACCTCAGCCCGTGCTGTGTGTGACAGGGGCGGCGCGCTCCCACCTCAGGCCCGGCCCGGGGAGCGGGGGGGGC
>NW_009951461.1:0-3898 GCF_000696875.1 Nestor notabilis | reverse complement strand
GGAGGACACCTCTTCTGAAGGGATGGTGGGGTTCAGATCCCAGTGCTGCCAACCCTTGATCATGTCCTAGCTTTGCACTCTGTGTCACAGCTGCCTTTCTCCCGCGGCTTTGCCTCCTGCCCTGGTGGGACTCTGGAGCTGTTGAGTTGTGGCACCCGAGTGGCTCTGGTGGGAATGGAGCTGGTCAGCCACAGCCGGGCTCCATCTAGTAAGGAAGGAAGCTTGTGTGGTCCAACTGATCTTGCTGAAGCTGCTTTCATTACCATTTCAGAAGACCAGCCTAATGTGAGGGTTGAATGAGACCTGGAGGTTTGCTGTAGGTACCAAGGAAATGAGGTTTAGAAGCCAGTGCCTAATCCTATGGTCAGCCTTCATGCTGTTTCTTCGGGCACTTGTAGGAGGTATTTTATTTGAGGTCTGTGTAAGGTGGTATAAAGCAATCCCATGCAGCTGGCAGCTAGAGGCAAGGCTATTTATTCCAGGGCTGTGAAGATCTCTACTCCAGTGAGAGCTGTCTCACTGCTGCAGTGGTTGGTTTTATTTTGCTTCAGAACAACTGAACCAAAACGTTCCTTTCATTTCCTTTTCCCTGTGGTGGGAAGTCTCCTGATAGAGTTAAGGAATGTCTTCATCTTTTTTCCCTGGGATGAGCTGAGTGTTGCTTCCAGAAAGATGGGGTTTGGAAGCCCGGAGCGCTGAGCTGGCCATACTGAGGGGACTCCTGGCAGGCGGCCTGGGCTACAGATGCTGCAGGTACTGGAGGGAGATGCTGGATGTCTTAGTGGGATGACCTTTCTCTTTGAGGGTGCCGTATGTTATGTACCACGTGCTCACAAGCTGGTTTCTATTGGCAGGGTGATGGCCCATCAGTTTGTGTTCTCAGAAATGAGCCCACAGGAGCCCCGTGCTGGGGCTTCGCTGCAGAGGTTTCTCTTGTCTTGACAGCATAGGCACTTCCCAGAGAATGCTTAAATCTGCCAGTTGATGCCATTAACACTGCGTGAGAGCCTTCCCATGGTTGTACCTGTGAGCTTTAGTTTTCCCTTGAAAGAATCATTACCAAAAGCTTCTGTGTGTTTGTCACTTGCTGAAGGCCACCAATGAATCTTGACTTGTGTTGCTTTGGGCTTTCACGTTTGTGGCCTTTAATTAGGATTTGTGCTTTTCTGGCCAGGGGCTAATGGGCAGCTCTCTGGCGACCAAATCCAGGAGAAAAGCAGAAGCTTTACTGTATTACTTGCTGCACTTGAAGGAACAATACTTCTAGCCCAGGTGTCTTTGGACGTGTCTTTTGGGAACGGGATTCCAGGCCTCAAAATCCAGCAGTTTATGCCAGCTTATGAATTGTTCTGTTTCTGTCTTGCTTCTGGCCCTTAATTTGCAGAGACAGGTCAAGGCGGTGTGATGCACAGAGGTTCAGGGCAGGGTTCCCTGTTCCTCCAGGACAGGATCTGCTGATTCTGCACAGCGTTTTAAGCAGGCCTCTCATGCAAGATGGAGCTGAGTGACTCCTCCTTCTAGCAAGAGCTGGTAGCAAGAATGGAGGAGCAGTTCATTCACAGCCACTTACACACTGAAGGCCATTCAACTGGTGTATTTAAAATGGTTTTCTTAACGGGTGTTTAGCATCCTTTGGACTCAAATGTTAAGATATCTCTGGTGACTTGGATCAATATATGGGGATTTAAAAGTGCTTTAGATTAGGCAGGCAAACGAGTTAAAACTGCATTCAGCTAATTCCCTGGCTGTGAATAATTCAGCCAGCCCTGTGCCAAAGGCATCTGGGGCTTGTCAGGGGTTCATCTGAAGGTGTCAGACTCTTTCTCAAAGGCAAAGTGGTTCCAAGTTACTGCTTTATTGTCCAGGAGGTAGGAGGCACTTTGGAAGGAGCCCCTTTTGACTGAGGCCAGAGACCTCTCTCCTGGACTGCAGATAGCAGCTTTCAGTGCCCTCAGGTTGTCCTTAGGATGCAGCTTTGTTTTGCCAAGGCTGAGTGAATTAAGACATCCTCTACTGCAGACTGGTAGGAGACTTGGCCCTCTAGAAAGAGGCAGGACCACCTTAAAAAACTCTCCCACTAGTGACTTGATGGGATTGCAACATGTAGAGCTTTTTGTGTAGATTGCATCCATGCTGCTATTAGCTTCGGGAACCCAGGGCTTCCAGCGTTGCATCTTCCTCTCTGTTCTTCCCTGTGTCCTGGGCAGGTCTTTGTTTTGGGTTAAGGCCCTGCTGTTCCCTGAGTTGCACCCTCCTAGGCTTGGTTGTCAAGTGTTAGCTTAGACTTTTGGTTTTGCACTGTCTTACTGCAGTGGTGTGTAAGTCACCCTGTGGAGGTGACAAGTCCTCATGTTTTGCTCTGACTCCAGAAAGAAAGGAAAACCTTTCATCTATTAAATTTGGATGGAAATAGGTGATGAAAAGCTGTTGCATACTTCTGATTTGAAGGGATCAGGGAAAGAATGATCCTTTGCTCTGTTCCCTCAACTCAAACGCTCTGCAGCTGTATGAATAGGCAAGCAGCAGCTCTGGTTTTGCCTTGGTTTTTGCAGTGAATACCTGTATTGAATCTGCTGGGTGGTTATAAGCAATCTCCACGCAAGCAAGAAATTTGCGAGTGGCTGAGCTGAGCTTCCAGGATCGTCGTCCGGGGAAAGGCTGTCCCGGCCAAATTGGAGCTGGGCTTCTGATATTGCACCCTGGTAGAAAAGAGTATTCATCCAGTGGGAACAAAATACTGGAGCTGCTGTTGTATTGAGTGTTCGGCTATATTAGCTGAACAGGTCTTGGTACTCAGTATGTGCTGCAGCTTTGCTTTGCAGAGCCCATGAGCTGGGCTTATGTAGGGGAAGGTTACCTGCTTTGTGGCTTTGCCTCCTTTGTGGGGCTTGGGTGCTTTGGGGACCCTTTTCCTTCTTTCCTTTTCGTCAGCCCATTTACCACAGGCTCTATTAGGCTGTTTGGGCCTCTGGCCTCTCTCTGCTGTTTTCTGGCTGAAACACTTGGGTTTGTGTGAGTGTCTGGATGTCCATCTCTGACTTGCTGCGTGTGTATTCAGCTGAGAGACCAGGGGGTGGAACAGACATCAGTGCTTCACAACTAACCCCCTGCTGCCACTGCAGGGAGCTCCAGGTGGCTCTGGGAGACCAGACCTCACCATTCCTATAGTAGGTAACCAGGACTGAGTCTGGGATGTGCCCTTTTGGTGTTAGTGCTCCAGCCTGTAGTTTTTCCAGGACGGGCAGGAAGCACAGAGATGTAGCACAAGGTACCAAAAAAATCAAACTTTTCCTCACGGCTTAGTTACAAGAGCCGCTTCAGCAAGAGCCACGGACGTGCTGAACCTTCCTGTACGTCTTCCTGCAAGGTCTCAGGGCAGACATGAGCACTTCAGAGTACCTTTATCTACCTGGAGCAGATTGGTCTGCACCAGTTAGTTGAGGTCACCAATATTTAGAGGCTTGCAGTAGAGCAGGGCTGAACCAAGTACCCTTTCAGAAATGATGTTGGTGTCAGGCGTTAGGGCATGGGATATACATGCTCACTCCCCACATTGGCCACAGGGATGACCTTTGTACCACCATCACCTGCCTCCCCACCCCCAGGAGCACAGAGGTGCCAGGCTGGATGGTAGGAGAAGGTGAACCCATGTGCTGGATACCAGCATTTTCAGAGCACGGTGCAAAGGCTTGTCATGGGACTGTGCTGGATAATCCAGCCCATCCTATTGTCTCCTGCTGCTGGCTGAAGAGCTAGCAGTTCCTTGAAACAGTGGCTCTTACTCTTCTTTTACTGACTCTATGTTGTTCTTCGTTTTGAGAGCCTTTGTGGTTCTTCCATCTTAACACCCAGCTTCTCTGACAGGTACGTGACCAGGGCCGCCTCTGCCCACCATGCC
>NW_009951460.1:0-4336 GCF_000696875.1 Nestor notabilis | reverse complement strand
AAATAATGAATTAAGTATTCAAAAGTGGTAGGAAGCAGAAAATACCAATGTTTTAGTCTTGTCAATTAAAGCCATTATCACCTGAAGATACTCAGGTCGTAACCACAAAATTGCACTCTAAATGAATAGCCCAAAAGGAAAATTCTTTGATTTCTGCAAGGCATGCCAAAAGAATCACTTCAGGTATTTAAAACTTCAGTTGTAAACTCAGGCTGGAAAAGGGATGGTTCTGGCAAAATTCAGGCACTGGTAAGCCACTGTCAGGAAAACTTTTGCTCTGAAGCAGCACAGTGTTGTTCATCGTTCCACTAAGGAGTTATTTGCCAGAGAGAGAGGTACTTAAGCAGGATAAAAACTGGGTTCCATTCTGAGGAAAACTAAGGCAGGGTTTTGACTTCCACATTTCTTAGTAAACCTGCTTTCTCATAGCAGGAGAGATACAAATGTGCATATACTGAAGGTGCAGTCAAAATTACTAGAAAGGATACAATGGCGTGTTTGTAGCTTTCTTCAATGTTTTCTAGCAAATAGAGATCCAGCAGGGCCTGGAACGGAAAAGTTACAAGTTATTAAAAAGCTCCTCTCTTGCAGCAGTCACTGGCTTTCGGTGGGGATTTGTTGTTGTTGCTGCTGTTTTCAGTGACCGTAACACCTACATGTAAACTCGCGGGTGGATATTTCCCAGTTCCTCCTTCATCTCTCCGCCACAGCTTCTCAACTTGGTCTCCTAACTGGGAAACCATTCCATCAATCATCAAGCAGTCAGAATCCCATTTTCCTCTGCAACAAAAGGCAGCAAGGATTTGGAGAGAGTCAAAGACTAAGTCAAAGACTCAGTGGAAGAACTTCCTCCAGCCAACACAAAGCAAAAGCTCCCGTAAGGCAAAGAAAGTAACAAACATACAGAGGCCAGAGCATGGCTTGAAAGGCACATGAAACATTTCTCACTCAGATGAAAAACATTCGGTAGATCAGCTTGAGTTACTACAGGAGTTCAAATCAGAAATCATAAAAGCTCTCTTGAGGGAAAACTTAGGATAACCTTTCAGTTTTCAAGTTTTCTTTTTTGTTGTATTTCTTGTATCACCAAGGAAAACAAATTTTTAACGTGCCAAATAACCATGCTCCTCCTGTCTAACAGAGGAAACGTAACAGCACCAAAGTACCAAAACTTTTCCTTATCACAAATCCAGGGCCACAAATTGAAGTGTTCCAATACACAAGTGGGAGAAAACATAATGGACGTTTCAGATGCGGTTCTCAGCATCTCACTTTGGTGACTGAAATAAGAGTGACTGTCACAAAGCTGAGCATACAGGTAAATTTTAGCAGCATCTTAAGCATCTTTTATGTTTCTCTACACACACCACTGCAGTTACGGATGGCTGAACGGTCTTCAAAAGTCCATCACAGTCTTCTGATGACTGTGACCTACCCCGTCATCTCCTGATGGTAAAAAGCAGCAAAAGCACACCACAGGTTCTACGCTTGTGAGGAACACACGAGCCTGTCTGTAAGTTTCTTGACAAGAAAGCCAAGTGAGATGAACTTCCAATACCTAACACCCTGCTGCAGCTTCCACCTTAACTCATCTTGCAGTACCTTGTTCACAACACCATGGACTAAGCTTCTTCGGGTCTTTAGTCAGGTTTCAGTACAATTTCAAAGCAGAATCTCCTACCACCTAATCCAAGGGATATCACCTCTGTAGGGGCTAGTAAGCTAGTCCACAGAAGAGAGTGCACACGAGGAAGTGAATTTTATCCAAGAGCCAGTAGAATGCTAGGTGTGCCAGCTACACGTAACTGTCACTATCTTACTAAATTATACAAATGTCCGTGTGAGTAGGAGACTTAGGCCAGAACAATTATTACCTTCTGTTACCGGTTAACAAGAGAGAAGACTTTTTAATTTATTTAAAACCAGAACCAGAACCATGCTTTCTTCTGTGTCCAACTGCTCTGTGAAAGCTGTGCTTTGCTGAACTGGAGGTGACCGATCCTATCCTAATCACGTGTCTCTTTTCAGTAGTAACAAGTTGTACAGATTAGCCGATGCACGAAGTACACGACAAGAACGGACAATACCAACAAATGGTGCTAAGCAGACCTATACATAAACATTTAACACAAGAAAGTAACCTGTGCCCAACAGAACACACGCATCACTCAAGTCCAGAGCACTGCAGGCCAATGCATTGAGCTTAGCAAATACAGCTGTTGCTATAAAAGGCCATTTGCTTCCACTTCTGAATTTGCAGTGGAAGTGCGCTGGAGATTTCCCGTAAGCCTTACCCTGATAAACGCTCAAGTTTCTGTCGATGGCCGGTGTAGTATCTCTGAATCAGAGGATAGTTGTAGAAAGGTCTAGACAAATGCATATCATCGTCTGCAGGCAATAAAGTAAAAGCAAGTTAAAGAAATGATATCACTTTTTTAAACTAAAGTTTTTGACTCAAAAGGCACAAGTTGACACAAACTAAGAATCAAGAAGCACAGGCAAGCCTCCAACTCTGAAAGAAGCCAATCCCGCTTCTGCCTTTGCTAAGAGATGCAAGCACAAGCATGACTAAGAACGTGGTGACAGGAACTACTTAGTGGACAGTCTCCTTGTAACAAGCATTCTTACACTTGACACTTACCTAAACCCTCCGGGAGGAGACTGGATCGACAGAACCAGATGACCACTTGTGCATACAAAGAAATGAGGCTGGTTACCACCTGCTTATTTCTCAAGTCTGCACAACCTGAAAAAAGGCATAACATGATTTTCGCTATGAAATTCCTTCCATTCTGACAAAACTCCTTTCATCAGACCAATGGAAAGTCTGAAAATGTCTTTGCATTTTTCGCTCTCTATCACAGTTGTATTTGAAGGTAAAACCCACAACGACCACCAAAGCAAAAAGCAACTCCTACAAAGCAACTGATTCACTAAAGATAAAATAAAAATTCATGTTAATAAAGAAGCCTGAACTATTGAATACATTAATGAACAAGGCACCCGGTTTTCACACAGCAGAGATTTTTACAATAGCAACGGGATATGCTATTTTTCCTCACTCTGCCAAGAAGAATTTGTAATATAAAAAGCAATAAAAACTCAAGTAACCTACATTACCAGTTAAATACTTATGCTTCCATCATGGTTTTAAGTAATTTGCATGCAATTATCAACAGCTACCTAAGAATTAAGGAGAAGATTTTCAGCATTACTACATTCAAATGCTGTGAATACATGCCTGCTGCTTACAAAGCTTCTTGCTGAATACAGACCCCCGTACTCCCTTGCCTGATGTCCACAACCAACTATTTCCCTGACATCAATATACATGAAGAGGTAGTCCACACTTCTCAGCTTTAAGGCTCTCCTCCCAGCTGACTTCGACAGTCCTCCAATCATCAAAAGCAGTAAAAGCTCATGTTTCCACAATTACAACCCAAGCCTCATTGGAACCTAATTCCAAATAGTAGTAAAACATACCCAAGATGTCGTGAGACTCTTACAAACCTTTTTCCGTAAGCTCCTGTGCTTCTCGTAGAAAACAGTTTAAGATTGTGCTAAGGTTGCTCAGAAGCAGCTGGCAGTGCTGAAGAGACTGTAATGTCTGTGGGTCAATGAAGTTGCAAGAGCCATCAAACAGAGGAACACCTTTTCAAGAAGAAATGTCAAACCGTTAGACTGACTGAATAAGCTCAAGTAGAAACAAAGACTTTCTGCCTGCACAATGGCTACACTGGTACTCACCTATTTGGTCGAATTCATGTTTTGCATAGATCACTTTGTTCCACGTCCACTCAAGAATAAACCGTAAATTAGCAGCAGAATTTGGCTGCTCTGTAAAGAAAGAAAACAAAACAGAAATGAATCCATAATCTCAAGCCAAAAGAACATATAACACAAAGGCAACGCAAGTAGTATTACCTTCAGATGTCCAATGTTTAATGCATCCAGTCAGAAGCTCTAAAGAACCGGTGTGGACAGCAGCTGACAATACCGCTTGTAACTGTTCCTCCTAAACATAAAGGACAACGTAAAATGAGAATCTGAGGCACTTTCAGTACCTGAACCATCAAGACTAAGTGCTTCTTTCTACCCATATACTCACATTCAGACATCACAAAGACAGTAAGTACACGGGTTAATAATGCCACATTCTTTTGCTTAACTCCAGCCACAGGCAGGACTGCTTCTTGGGCTGAGGAACACGTTGCAGCTTTCCTGACATTTCAATTTCCTGAAGGCCAGTTCTAATCTTTCTTTGCATGCCTCTGCATCGTGGTCTTAATATACTGAGATCCAATTGATTCTTTTCAGTAACATCCTCTCCCAACAC
>NW_009951459.1:0-4186 GCF_000696875.1 Nestor notabilis | reverse complement strand
GGGCTCAGGTCGTAGCAAGACATCTTGGTGTTGGGTGGAAGTTAGAGATGGAAAAGGCTCAAAAAAACCAGAATGTTTATGAGACGAGTATCAAAATGATGGCATGTGTGAAATTACTATGCTGTGCTTTTGTGCGCTATAGTATATATTTTATATTCATCCTTGATCAACTTGCTTAACATTAGCTGAGCACCTGGATTCAAAGTTTCTGGCTGTATAAAGACCTCCCCAGGAATGATGTTACACCACTGAAGGATCTTTCTTCTCGGATCACATGGATGTGTATTAATCTTACTGCAAACATGCACACTGAAGAACAATCTAAGAACTTCAGTCACATCTACCACAGAGTTCCCAAAGTAGGGAAACAGAGTCAAGTTAAATGTGCCTTTGCTTGAAGTAGGAGGGTTTATTTATGTCTCGCAGAAAGA
This sequence comes from Nestor notabilis, assembly GCF_000696875.1. Classification (NCBI taxonomy): domain Eukaryota; kingdom Metazoa; phylum Chordata; class Aves; order Psittaciformes; family Psittacidae; genus Nestor; species Nestor notabilis. The sequence goes on along the minus strand of NW_009951459.1, from coordinate 3,755 downwards.
TGTTGAATACAGCTGAAAAGATGGCTATCTTATAAATTTAGCTTAAATTTATGAAGTACTAAAAAAAAATCTGAAATAACTATATTTTCAGCTGCAATTTTTAGCTTTCTAATTGCTTAGTACACTCAAATATATTTCTCAGAGTTTCTGCACTCACACTCTGTCTCCCAAATCCTGCATTTATCACTCTTCCAACTAAAAGTATGGACAGAAACTTTGTAATGCTGCTCACAGGAATTTTCTACTACTACTATGATACATGTTCTGATTAAGTAAATAGATCAAAAAATCATATTCCCAAATCTCAGGAGGCCAAACAAGCCAAGATAAGTGTCTGGATGAACTTGGGGACTGGAGCTTATATAGAGTTTCTCAGCATCCCAATGGGGTTTGAATCTCCTTTCGTGCTGGGGTTTGCATCTGGCTGCCTAACAGTAATTGTTTAGCAGCTTTGAGTGATGAAAGTTTTGTGTTTGTCGTGGTTATGATTTTATTCAAATCCTTGCATCATGTGATGTCTGTGTTACACCATCATGATTACTTTAATCTTGGGTCTTAATTGGTTAGAGTTGTAATTCCTGGTATCATTATGATGACCTTACTGGAATTGCCACGTGCATTGAGCTGACTCCACATGTTGCTTCTTCCTTTACAAAGTTGTCATAAGCTTGTCTGCTCAGAGAGTTTTGTAAGACTCATCTTTGGCTGACATGTACATTTTTCCTTAACAGTCCTTTAATCTATCTTGTAAATTAACTGGAGCCAGAGTGCAGCTTCTCCCAGGACTATGCAGAAATTTGTCTTTTCTACCCCTAACTTAAATAGACTTCATTGATCTAAGATGGATTTAAAGTGGTCAGAAATATCAGCAGAGATTATACAATACCCATGACAATTCCCCAGAAGTTTTCCATTGAGAGGAGCAGTCTTTTGAATGGCAACTTAATCCTATGTAAAAATATTTTTGTTTCACTAGAAGGGTTTAAGTGGGAATTGGAATTCAGCTTTAAAGGAGCTCATGGTTCTGCTGACAGTGATTAGACACAGGAAGTCTGAGAAATCACTATCCAGATATGTATGAGGCCCATGATCCACCAAAACAAGTACAATTTTGGGGACAAATCGAAGAAACAGATAAAGGGGTTTTGTTAAATGTTGTGGGCACCAACTTTTATGAAATATGTTCTGGAGATAATCAGGAAAAATTTCTTTGGAATGATTTCACAAACACTCGTGTTGGTGTCCAACCGAGGTAATGTTTTGTGTTGTGTTAATGTAAGAAAATGTGCGAGTGATTTAGATGCTTCAATGTTACACAATCACATTTACTTCAAAGTATGGGAAACAAGATGGTGCATGCCACTACTCTAATGAGATCATTAGATTTGTGCCATTGGAAGTCATGGGTCAACATTAATGTAGATCTTTTCTTTCATTAAAAAATAACCTTTCAACATCCTGAATCAAATCCTCTGTCAGTATAAGATACCACATTTCCTGTGTTCTGTCATTATTTTGAACTTTACTTTCCAGAAAAAAAATTTACATACATTTGTGATTATTTACACTTTTTCTGTGCTTTTTCAGAAGACAGTCAGTATCTTTTATCCAACTTTTAATTTTTTACCCATGTGCAAGGCATGACCCTTCTTATTGTCATCCCAGTGAAATTCCCCAGAGCTGAAAAATCTTAATACCTGCAACGACTAAGATGAATACTTCTTGCTGTGATACAGCTTCCCCCTGATATTTTCATTTTCTCTTCAGGTGATAAAGGAACTGTGTTTAGGTTGTGGGTTTTGTTCTGACATGTATTGTTGCACTTTGGGAGGAGCTGTGGCTAGGGAGGTAGGTGGAAAGAATAGCTGGCTAAAGTTACTGCTTCCCCAACAAAAATTATCTGCATTTACTGCAGGGGAAGACAAAAATATTTTCCAGGCATAGAAAGTGAATTACTGTAATCCACATCTCTCAGCCTGGGGGTGAATTCCTTGCCTAGATTCACATTTTACCGTGAAGTCTGCAAGTCAGAGCAAGTTGTGTCTCACCACTGTCTCAGGGCAACAAACTCTCTCCACATCAAAGTTCTCTAGTTCCTCTTGCCACTTGGTAGCATTACTCTGTATTTAATAACATCGTGATTTAAATACTCTCTCAGTTCCCGTGGGAAAAAAGTGCTTATTACGAATTTTCTCAAGCCTCTCAGGAACAAAGTATATAAAAGCACTTTAGAAGCACTGACTAATGATTTATGCATGCAGTTTTGTTGTTATAATGAGACTTGTGTGTCCCAACGGTGATTATTAGCATCAGTCTAAACAGGGAGATGCTGTCAGTCGTATCACTTCACTAATCAGATTTTGGTTCTTAGTTGCTGGCACTGGCCAGCTCTGTCCCTGCCCTGCTTTCCTTTTTGTGTCACCCAGGGTAGTGTACTCCTTTCACGGAATGCCTACAGCTGTCTTGAGCAAGAGCTTGGTAGACTGTGATAAAAACCTCCCATCCTTTCCAGTATCTCTCTAGACCTTTAAGCAACCCTAAAGGGTGAGATTGGATGTTAAAGACAAGAGATGAAGAGAGTTTAAACGTCATATTTTTAAAATTAATCATAATTTCTTCATATTAAATAAAAGACGGGAATATTTCATTGGTCTGGAGTTCCAGTGTTCTAAAGTACTTCTAAAACTAAGCAAGTGTGACAAATTTTATCATAGGAGAGAAGGTGGAATGTATTTTTATTGAAGATAAAGAAAGTGACGGTTTATAAAATAATAGTATCAACCAAAGAATATTCGTCATTATTTTAAATTATATTGATAATCATATGATAATGAAGGTCAACTACAAGAAATTGAAAAGAAACAAAAAATTGTGGCAGTAAGATGCAGGAGATGATGTTAGAAGATAAAGAAAACTATTGAGCGAACGAAAATACATACAGGGTGGAAAGAATACAAATGGCTATTCTCAATCTTTAACTCTGTTGCTCGATTCACTAAATGTGTACTCATATGGCCATGAATGACTAGTACTGCTCAAAGATATTAATAATCAAAAATCTGTAGCAAGAGGGAATGTAAAATATCATTAGAAGGAAACACAGAATATAGACTAAGGCAGTGAAGCAGAAAATCATCTGTGATATGACCAGGTATAAATTTAGCTAAAGCCTCAAAAATTATCTAGAAAATAAAAAGATTAAAAAAACCCCCAGACACTGAAAATTTGATGCATAAAGGATTTATTGAAGAAAAAAAAAAAAAGAAGCTGGAAAATCAGACAGATGGTACAAAACAAAGCATTGGAGAACAAGAGGAATAAAAAGAAATCAAAAAAATGAAGATGAAAATTTCTACTCCTACAGTTATCAAGATAAAAATTCAACCACAGCTAACAAAATACATTATTTTACACAGGTTCATGTCATATTATTATAGAGATAATGACAAAGCAAAAGAAACCAGATGAAATAATACATCAAAAATTTACAAAAGAGCTTATTAGGGAAAAGATCTCTAAAACTTCAAGTGAAAGAAAAAGTTAAACCCAGAAAAATAAGTAGTCAGAGAAAAAATTCATAGTTACAAAGCTGGGAATGACATCCAGCTTTCAAGTACGTCCATTACGGACAGGCATAAAGGCTATAACATTTGCTCTAGCAGGACCCAAGGGTGTCCCAAATCCTCTGGCTGTACCGAGGTAGAGAGCCAAGGCTGCAGGCGGAAGAAGCGTAGGGTCTGCCAAAGGTGCAGAGG
>NW_009951458.1:0-4355 GCF_000696875.1 Nestor notabilis | reverse complement strand
GCTTCTCCTCCCTCCTGCATCATGGTGCAGGCATCCCCACTATCACGCCAGGGAGCAATCCTGCTGCTCTTGGATCCACTCCAAAAGTTTTTGGGACAAGCTGGCATACCTTCCATCTTAGAAGTTTGGTCAACACTGCCTCCATAAAGTCAATGGACTCAACAAAATTTGCCCACAGAGACTGTTTTAAAAATACAGAAGATGATGGCTGCAGGAGATATCAGCTGCAGGTGATAATGGTGCAGGACAGCCCTTATCTCTTCCTGTCCATTGTGTCTGGCATACATGTCGCTCTCACTTTTTCCTGATGGCACTGCTCCCAAACATACATCAGGCATTATCATGAGCTCTGTATTAGGCCAAAAAACTGAGCCAGCCATATTTTCTCTTCCCTAGTCCCTCCCTTCCCCAACTTATCTTTTTCCCTCCCTTTTCCCATCCCTTCCCTTCTGATCCCTTCCCATTCCTTCCTCTTCCCCTCAATCTTTATTTTTCTCCTGTGATGTCTCTCTTGCTCCCTCTTCCACAGCATCTCACATTCCCAAAGTCAACACGTGCCTCCTACACCAAGGCTATAATACTTTTTCTTATTTTCTTGTCAAACAGTTTGTAACTCCTCTTCATTCTTCCTCTGCCTCCTGATCTCGACCATCCTATAGACCCACCTGCAACCCAGCCCAGCCAACCTCTCATCTGGTCCATACCCAGTTGCCCTTTTATCTCTCTTTGGAAACTGGCCAAGTGTCAGCCTCTCCTCACTACCTCAGTCCCACAAAAACCACAGATAATCCAAAAAGAAAGGAAGTCAGTGCCTCATGTCCGAGAATAAGCCAGTTTGCAGCATCCTCTCTTAAACAGAAACAGAAACTGATGGCTGTGGGAGAAAAAATATACCAGTTAACATCATGCAGGAGTTTGTGGAGACTCTGTGAAAGACAGTGACAGGAAGCTGGTGATTCTTACTAGTGGCTGTGGTAACATTTAAAAGAGGAATCCAAATACACATGCTGAGTGGAAACAAGGAAAATAAAATGTTGTCCAACAAGGGTTCAGCCAGTAGTCTTTAACAACAATGTCTATGAACACAAGCTTATATTGCGGTTCATATTAGAAAGTGAAATACTTGGAAGTGTCACACGGCTTAGAGGTAAAATTCTTCAGAATAGGATTTTATCCATATCTATGAAAGCTTTTCTTATTGCATATTGCAGGCTGTGCTCTGGTTCTGTGTGAACAGAAGGATGCACTATCCTCACATCAAAATGCAAACGCTTTGGAACAACAGAGTCCTGATTACGTCAGCACAGGAAAATGTAGAAATTGGAAGCCCTTGGAAGAAAATGAAGAAAGCTGTTTATGGAAATACAAAACAAAATCTAAAACCAAACAACAAATACTCTGAACAGAAGAATTACTTCCATGGGATTCTTTTCCTTGTAGCAATGAGAGTATTTCTTTGCCAAGGCACCAGTCTCAAATGTTCTGGGACCCTCTGGAGACTGCTGTGTATGGAATACTGCTAGGTTGTTCCAATAGACAAGGCATGCTGGCCGTCACAGTCATGGATATGAAATGTATCTTTCTATAAATGAAATACAGGCTTAGGAAGCCAGCAAGCAGCCAAGTGTAAGAAGATAAAACTGTAAACCAGATCCCCTAAATCTTAGTCCACCACTTTGCACAGTGACCTGACATTTTATCTAAGACTAGGTTCCTACACCATCCTGATTCTTGCAGCATTGGCATAGGACTCACAGGACATCACAGCTGCTCAGGACCCAGAATACTCACAAATCTGAAATAAATCCTCTGAAACAGCACTAGCAATCGAGCAATTTGGAAAACTATTACCCTTGTGTCCCTTTGACCTGTAGAGCCGGAGTCTAAACGAGAGGATGTTCTTCGGCAGCTGTTTGTAAAAAGGTATTTAAGATATCTACCATGTATTTTAGTTTCTAGTAGCATTTATTAAAAATGAGAATTTGTAGCTCAACCATTGAAAAATGGTTGATAACTAAAAGCCAAAATATTGATTTATTAATTTTCCATTAGCAAATTGCAGTTGAGAAATGTAAAACCACATAATTCTGTCTTGGTTTGAAACTAAGTTGTCCCTTCTCCTTCCCGTGGTACCTCAGATGCAACTCGTATTCCCATTCTTCTCAACAGTCTGAGCTTCCCAGACAGGTTGCTTTTGCCATTGCCCATAGCTCCCGACAGCGCAGTGTATCAGCTTAATGACAGGGGACACTGCCTGACCAAGAGTAGTTCAAACTAAGATATGAAAACATTTCAAACCAGGCTGTCTCACTTCAAGTCAGCCACCCTCAAAATCTCCTAATGAAATGACTGTGAAATTTTTTGCCTAAATGTCTTTTATTAAGAAAAGAAATTGTGTACAGTTTTTCACTGTCATGACCTAAACTAAGAAAGAAATGCATCTCCATAAAGGTGTTTCATTATTGGAGTTTAACTGGAAAGTAAACTTGATATTTTCCTTTAATCTCTACTTTCTTTTTCTAAAGATATTCAAAGGTATGATAGTTTATTCTAAAGCAGTGTACATCCAATAATTTAAAAGTTATCTTCGGAGAATGAATCTTTTGTCAAACAATAGTGATTTAGAGCAACTCTGACATAGTTCATATTCATATCCACTGTCTACTAATTTTTCTGTTTCTATTTTTGTCATGTATATTACCCAGTGCAGCTGCCAAGTACAGCTTATAGTGTGCTCAGCTTTCATGAATTTTTCCTTCTATGTTCATGATGAATTTATAAAGCAGTTTATAATGAAAATTCACCATAAGAGAAAAACTTTCAAGATATTTTTATGGAGTATGTCAGAAGATTTACAATTTAAACTGGGAAGCGGTAACTATGAAGTCATTGCCATACCCACGGTACATTTTAGTCATCTGTCTACAAGATGTGTAAGCTGGAAGAAAAAGGATTTTTTTAAATACTGAAGGATATTTTCTCCTTCTCAAGAAGCAACAGAACAAGATTCTGAGATTTGGAGACTATCATTGATACCAACTTTCTGTAAAGATACAGAAATGGATTATGGCTGAAGGAATTGAGTCATTGCTTGCTGCAGAAAAATAAAAGGAACCATAATGCATGACGGAACTAATGACTGTTTCCATAATGCTTGGAAATCCCCTTCCAAACAAATAACAAAGGCACAAAGCGCACCACCACTAGATACTTCAGCTAAAAGTCTCATGACAGTTGCGAGGTAGCACAATACAGGAGAAAATACAGTCTCGTGAAAATAAGTAATGGACCAGCTAGAGATCTGTATGTTTAAAGCAACACTTCCGAATTCCCAGCCATAATCCTCAAACCATTGTTGAAGAGCAGAAAGCACTAGTACACTTGCTCACAGTAAAATATCTTGCCTAATGAAGGTGTCCACCTTGTAACGATCCCAGAATCTCAGTGGGTGGGAAACTCAGTACATGACTGGGGTGTTGCCGTAGTCTAGCTCTGAAGTGCACAGGCAATGTGTGGATATTTGCTGGAGGGGATCACCATCATTATTTGATCTGTACCCAGTTTGATTCAGCACATAAACCAACAGATAGGAAAGGAGAAAGTTAGATGTTACCCGGAATGACTACTAAACGAGTGAGGCAGAAGAAGAAGGGAGTGAAGTAGATTCTTTCCTGGGCAAGACACTGAAGGGCAGTTATATTGTGTTTGAAACTACTTTTGGAAAGAGATTGCTTTTCCAGAGAACCACAAGATCTAGGTCTACCTGTAATACTTTTTCCAGTGCTTCAAGATGGGGGAAAACAGGAAGAGAGGGATGCAATTTGCAGAGGTAGAGGTCCATCTTAAAATCACAGAATATCTTGAGTTGGAATAGAGCCCTAAGGATCATCGAGTCCAACTCCCAGAACTTACAGAACTAGGCACTAAATGAAGAGACCTGCTGCAGACCTGGATATAGTTTGTGTGGCTTCGAAGGCAGGCTGACAGTGAAGTTTGTTCTGCAAAGGACCAGTACCACATCAGTAGCTAACCTCAAGACGCTTTACTTGACCTTAAAAATTAATTACATCAGAACTGAGAGTGTACCCATCAATTTAATTTGTTCCGTCAGTGGGTAGGAGAGCAGTAAACCAGAATTGAAGGTCAGGTTTGGGAGGGCTAGCATAAAGCCTTGACCACATACTAAGACTCAGAAACCATATTTGATACATTTAAGTGGCTAATACACCTTTTCTAGCACCCTTAGCAGAGTAATTTGAGATAAACTGAACAACAGAAGTTCTCACTGTATTGAAATTCATAGAATCACAGAATGATTTGGGTCAGAAGGGACCTTAAAGTTCATCCAGTTCCAA
>NW_009951457.1:0-4315 GCF_000696875.1 Nestor notabilis | reverse complement strand
TCCAGTGCTTTAAATGTGTCTTTGCGTGAAAAGTTTCCTGAGTCCCAGAAGCTCAAAGAGATGCTGCCATGCTAAATTGACCTCGAAATATAGAACTTTACAAAAAAGACATTTAGGAAACTGAAAGAACAGGAAGTTTTCCATGATAACGCAGAACCCTGAACCCCTCCAAAGCCCCTGTAACCTTATCCTGCTTTTTAAAACCAGGTAGTACAACACAAAGAGCCTGAAAGTGAAAATCACTAAACAGAAAAACAAAGCTAGCTATCTGAGTTGCTTTCTTTGCCTGACTGAGAGCAGCGCAAGCAAGATTAAGCATTGATATGACTGTGTATAACTGTTACTTTAAGAAAGTGTCTATTTCGTATTAGCACATACTAAGAAAGCATTATTGTTTGTTTCTCACGGTAATGGTCTGTTATTCCATGACAGAGGTGAGTGCTGCACAGATCCTGACCTCAGTTATTCCAGTTTGCTTCAGTGACAATTGCGAGCACGCTCCACCTTGCAAGACTGGATTTTTTTCACTACATCTTTAATCAGGATTTCCTGCCTTCCAGGCGCATCCTGATGTTTGATGTTCTCCCATATACAGGCAGAAACAATATCTCCATGTGGCACCTGCAGCTGGAAATTCTCTTGCATAATCTCTCAAGTTCCTAGTAACCTATGCTAGTGAGGAGGGTGATACAATGGAGATTCCTTGTACATGAGCATGACTTGAGTCTTGCACGCTAAAGATCTCCTCACACCACCAGTAACTGTCTTCTTCACTTACATGACACTTATGGTGTAATGAACACTTGTCTCTGCTAAGGCAGGGCAGACTGATGTTCCTGTGTGTCTGCAGCATTCGTGTTTCCCTCTTCAGAGAGCCGTATTTAGCATTTTCTTCAGAAGGGGTTCTTTCTTTGCAAGTGTTCAATAGTTTCAGACAAACACCTTCTTTGAAAATTTTTTAATATATGTTTGGGTTGCTTCATTCAAAGCTGCAGTCTGGTCATTAGAATTTATTTGCTAAGGTCTTCTATATTTCAGCTCATAGCAACAAGGATACCAATCACATGTTATAAGGCTTGTTGTTGCCAGCAGAACAGTCTTTGTGACAAATACAGCAAAATACAGCGAGTGATGGGTAAAGAAATGAAAAAGGTTTCACTACAGAATTTAATAAACTAAATCCGGTAATTGCTTTATTGAGATTTATAGAAGTGGTACATTTTTGTCCTAAAATAGGTCATGCAAGGGCTTTCTAGCCACACTGAGGTTGAAATCGGTATGTGAAAAGTTAAAATCTGGAACTTACTCATCCTGAAGCCAGTATAAATGAAAAAGCTGAAATACTAACTGTAGAGTCTTGGGGTGGAGGGGATATTTATTAATTACATATAATGTTTGAAAATCTAACTTAACTAATGACTTACCCATTAGCCATCCTAATGGGTTTATTTTCAGAGGTTCATGAACTAGCATATTAGAAAGCTTTTAATTTCAAACTTGTTCTGAACCTGCCCTGGTGGCCCGGCAATCAAGTGTTTTGTGGGACTGGGGAGAAAAGGTGTTTGAAAACCTCATATTAAAATTCAGAGGATTAGGAGCATATACAGTGGTTTAAAGTGTAACTGTACCAGTGAAACTTTCAAAAAAAGGACAAGGACATAGTTATATCTTCATTGTTGTTTTAAGCTACCCCTTATGCTGCTTACCTGAGCTGAATAGACAAAGCATCTCTGTGCCAGTAAAGCTGGAAATACATTAGGGCTTTTGCTGCTGCTTCTTTTTTGTAAACAGGTAAAATTAGATTCCATACTGATTGCGGCCATGCTTTTAGGTGTGGGCTTGATTGTTTCTTGGTTCTTTTAGGATTCTCAGACATGTACTAGTAGTCACATATAAAAACCAAAGGCTGCCAAAAGCTGGTAGCTGTCTCCTAATGAAGTTTAGCAGTCCAAATTTGGATGTTATCAAAGAACTGTCATCAGCATATGAGTGACAGCAGAAACAGCAAAATCTGTACTAGGTACAGTGGTAAAAAGGATACTATAACTGTTGAGATTTTTAAGCACGTTTTTTCTTTGTGTTTCTTGTCCATAGGTGTCCACATGGATCAGCCATGCTGCCGAGCTCTGTATGACTTTGAACCAGAGAATGAAGGGGAGCTGGGATTTAAAGAGGGTGATATCATTACCCTCACTAACCAGATTGATGAAAACTGGTATGAGGGGATGCTTCATGGCCAGTCAGGTTTCTTCCCCATCAATTATGTTGATATTCTAGTTCCATTGCCCAATTAAGATGGCTGATCCACCACTTGTGACCCAGATAGTTGTGCAGTACCACTGCTTTCAAAATGCTGCTTCTTACACCTTACAAGTGAAAACTGCAGTGGTTAGAGTTATTGATTCCCACTGAGCATCTTTGGTTTATGTGTTGTCATACTACATAGTGGTGATGCGTGGTATCTTCTGAGCCAGCATAGTGTGGCTTAGTTTATTGGCCATGCTGGCCTGGTGGTAACCAAAGGCATTACAGAGTTGAAGCTGGTAAGATGACGGCAAGCAAAGCAGGTAACTCATAGTGAAGTAGCAGGAGGTTTTGAGAAGATAATGCCTATCACCATTGTATTACTTTTCAGTATTAGTTCTCTATAAAAAGAGGAGTTCTTGCTGTTTGATCTTTATCTTCCTAATGATACAGTTCACACAGGTCTAATACTGACTAACCAGAATTGTATCTTCCAACCAAATTGGCTTCTTGTTCTCACAGAGATGGTATCAGTGTAGACCTTCTGGTTTCGCAGAAAGTGAACCACTGTACTGTGTGTCCTGCTGCTCTCTGCCCATTCTTATAGTCTTAATTACTGTTCAAAGGCCTATTTCCATCCACAGGTAAACTGTAAACCATAAAATGGGGATTCCTGTAGTAAAAACCTTGGACACAAACCACCTGAATTTGCCCTTCAGGTACTTGGAGCATGCTCACCAAAATGCCAGTAAGAGGGCAAGATGGGGAATAAAACTGGCATTTGTTAACTGTTTCTTGTCAAGTCTTGGCACAAAATCATGCTGCTTAAGCACCAGATATCCTTTGTAAACTCATTCACTGAGGAATACAATAACCAACCAAACATGACCCTCACTTCATTTGATTCCGTCTACCATGTGTTCTTCGAACATCATTTCTGCATATTCTCTCCTCAATGAGGACTAAATGAAGCGTGTTACCTTTTTTGAGTTGACCAATTAAAGACATGTGGTCGTATATGCAAAACCATTTTCCCCCATATGTTTAGTTGGTTCTCATGTGTTCCTTCTTCCTGCACTTTGTGTGTACAGTGCTGTGCCTAGCTTCTTGGCATTCTTTTGGTAATGGTTGCAGAAGTTCTGTTAGTTTAGTTATCCAGAGTTCTATTTATCTAAATTGTACAGTCTCTTTCAGAGGTTTAATGTGCTGCTTCGAATGTGCCACTTCAGTACTGGATGATGTGAAGTGAATACAATTCCCTACTGCTTAGTGCATAAACTATATTATGGAAAGTATTGCTATTTCAAATAAATGCTGAGAGAATAACTAGAATAATGTTGTGGATTATTCCTCTGTTGCTTTCAAGTCTGCTGTGCTAACTTCAGCTAACAAAAATTCCTCATTTCCTGCAAATGTGAAAGATACTTGGTTTTGGTCATTCAGTCAATTAAAACTCATATATATAATGGTCCGCATGAACAGACACTGAGCACAACATCAAGTTAACATCATGATGACCAGAATGCAATTGTGTGGATGCAGGTTGTTTCTCATGAAAGAGTGCTAGTCTTCACAAACCCCCTAGTAAAGCTTAAAGACACGGTAACTTAGAATTATTTTTCTTTCATATGACACAGCATTTTATTTCATTTTATATTATTTGTTGTACACATATTGTGGTGGGTTAGCCTCAGCAAAGAGCTGAACACCCACCCATCTGCTCACTCTCTGTTCCTCCTTAGTGGAAGGATAAGGAAGCTTGTGGGTTGAGATAACGACAGGGAGATTGTTTACCAGACACCGTCACAAGCAAAACAGACTTGATTTGGAGAAAACTAATTTGTTACCAATTAAAGTAGATTGATGTAAAAAGACAAACATTAAAATAGCACCTTTCCAGCTGCATTTCCCAAGCTCAACTTCACTCCTGACTCCTAAGCAGTGAAGGAAGATGGGAGGTTTATGGTCAGTCCATAACAGCTCCTCTCTGCTATTCCTTCCTCCTTGTCATGGTTTAACCCCAGCCAGCAACTTAGTACCACACAGCCACGTGCTCATCCTGCTCCTTCCT
>NW_009951456.1:0-4158 GCF_000696875.1 Nestor notabilis | reverse complement strand
GCCATCTGATCCACACAGTCCAGTAAACCAGTAACTGTTTGCTACAGTGATATAAGCAAGAGTGAGTAGTTTGAAACCTCAGAGGGGCCAGTTCCTGAACCTCCACAAATTTCCTGTTGGTCCACAACACACCTGAAATTTTCATACTTAACTACTAAAAATAATAAGATATGTAAAACCATTTTATTTTGACAGAATTTTGACGTATTGACTACTAGTCAAATTGCCACATCTGTTCATAGAGTCCTCTAAGTTTTAAAAAGACTGCTTCAATTTTCTTAGATTTTTTTATAAATATATATGAGACCTGTAGACCCATTATAGTTTTTTTCATTAGATCATAAATCTGCTTGACAATTGTTCAAAGGATAATTCATATTTGATATTATTTTAAGCATCATCTGCTCCATGACTTTAAGCTGTAGCTTAGAATAGACTAAGCGGGAGCTAGTTGCCAGGCATTAGTCTTCAATCAAGGTATAGGAGAATATAGGTGCTTAGCTTGTAGTAGCTATGCAGTTGAGTTTGAGGTTCTGCTGTAATACAGAAAATGAAAGTGAACAGTGTTGATTCTTCTATCCAACGTCTTTATGAGGTTTCAGTGCTACATTGTGGAAACGGTGAGCTGTTCCTCTTTGTAACAATTCCAGCACCTGTATTGTTCAAAAAAAGGGATGAAAATATGTGTCCTTTTACTCCTTTTCTTATGCATATTATACGTCTTCTAAGTCCACTCTATTATCAGGTTTGTGATTACAGTATTCAGAAAGGCTTTTCCAGACTGTTTGTTTGAAATGCATTGTACGTCCTGAAGAGTGTCTTATTTCTTCTTGGATCTTGACATGACAGCCTTAGATCCTGACGACTATTTTCTTTGTGATGTCCTATTTAGGTGTGCTCTGGATCTGTCTTTGCATCACCCAAATACTTATTCTAAGAGCTCTAATTATTCTTCCTCAAGCTGTTTTATATATTTATGGTTTTATATAAATATATAGATAGAGACTAGATATTTGCCACATCACCAAAAATACATCTTCTACACGTCATTCATTGTTTTATTGGCTGCTGTCACACTCACTCCTACTCATTTTTCTTTAGATTGAGAAATCATGGTCTACATGCTCTGTTCTTATACGATTAATCATTTCCCTGAAATCAGGGATCCTGTCTCTTGAGTGGAGAGATAATTCTGCAGTCGTCTGCGGGGAGCTACTGTTTTGCCTGTTCTGAATAGTTTGTTGTGATCAACAGACTTTTTCACCTCAGTACTTTATACATTCTCAGATGACCTGTTAATGCATGTAACAGAATAGGACTCAGTTGGCAATATTTGTGACAGACAACCAATGCGAAAACTGACCTAGTATTTGTAATTTTTTTGTTTTCTATCTTTTAACCAGTTTATTAACCTAAAAGAAGACCTTCCTGAATTTCCCAATATTATCATTTTTTATTAAAAACTTTTGGTGGGGAAAGATGTCAGAATACTTTTGCAAATTAAATTAGCTATGTTGTTTAATGACCCTCTTGTTTAGGACCATTAATGTGTTCAAGGAATTCTAATTATTGGGGAAATAACTACCTTGTACAAAATTTTACACTGATTCTTTATGTCAAATTGTTCATGTTTTTTGCTACTTACGTTCCTTACTACAACTTCTAGGAAATTGCCTCTGAATACGGATTTGCTGGGGTTTAGTTTGCTTCAGTTATTTTGGCCTTTCATTATTCCTTTCAAAAACCTGGTATTGTATTTGTCACTTTCCTGTGTTTTAGTAAAAAACGTTATTTAAGTGAAAAGTTGCATACTGTCTTTGAGCAATGTCAGGCTTCCTACTTTTCATATTTTAAAAAGCTTCGTGATTACTGGAACAACCCCCTGAGGGACATGCTGGAGTCCCCATCACTGGGCTCTTTCAGTATGCGATTGAAAATTGTGTGCTAAATAATCACATCTAAGCTCCCTTTCTCATGAAATGTTGGAATGAACTTCTGTGGTCCCTTCAAACCTGGGCTGTTCTATGATTCTATGGTTCTGTGAGTATTTTTCTTTGCCTAAAATAAATTATATTCCACAACCTTTTAGAATCTGCATAGTTGTAGGTTTAATTTACCAGGTATTCCCCTTTATACCCTCCATCCTTATTTCTGCTTGAAAGATGTCAACTAGTAGTCTTATTCTGCTATTTTGTCATTCATGCTCCTTTTTTTTTAAAGTCATGCTTGATTTCTTTTTTCGCTAAAGCATACATAGTTGTCTGAACTCTATGGTACTGTTCTGCTGTAACCTGCAAACATATTACCCGTTAGTTTTTCCTTTTATTTTTATCCTTACTAACCTTGTCCCACTCAAGTTAAACTATTATCATGGATTTTTAAAGTGTATTTTATTCCCAGAAGAACACTGAAGTTGAGTACATTATAGTCAGTGTTTGTAAATGGAGTTTTTTGGTGATTATATATTGAAACAGATCCTATGCCTAGCTTAATGCAAAATCAAGAGTTATTTCTCCTGTGGTTTCTCTAACGGTTCCAAGAAACCGTTATTTACAGCATCTAAAAATATAGTCCCTATATCATGTCTTTTCATGATCTCTTACCAGACTGCTTGGGAGTAATTAAATTCTTCTATTACTGTGTTTTCTGCCTTATCTTTTATAACCTGTTTTAGTATTTAACAAGCACCATCATCATCTTGGTTAGGTGATATATGAGATAGTTCTAACATGGTATTTTTCTTTCTGCATGAAATTTCAGTGCAAAAGGATTTGTGCTAGTTTGTGTATATTTATTTGACTACTTCCTTTATACTGGCTTTTTTCTCTGGTGCAGCCTATGCCTCTCATGATTCTTACATTTGCATCATAGTATCCCAGTGTTTATTTTTCTACCATCAAGGTGTTTATCGTATTCTTATTTTTGACAACTTCTTTTTTTTTTTTAGAATTCAGATATGTTTCCAGAGGGAATTACTTATCTTTTGAAAAGGAGTAATGGTTCAGTGGTTTGACAGAAAGGGGGTTGTATTTAAAAGCCCACAAATTGTTCGTATTACTTTTTTTTTTTAACACATTTACCTACCGCAGTTGAGTCATGTATGTTTTAAATGTAAATATTCTATTTTTTAGAAAAGATATTTCCCTGCAAGTTCTGATGTACACAATGCTTCCCAGTTGGGATTCTTTGTCACTAGTGTGACAGTAGCCCTTACCGTCTATGGGTGTGGTCTTGACAGGTCTTTAAGGCTAAACAAGACAGAGAAGTGATATCCTCAAGGAAAATCTGACATGTACATGTAATACTGTATTACTTGCCTGCATTCTTCCTTTCAAGTCAATGTGTGTTATAAAGTCTGCAGAAGATGATCATGAACATTGCAGTATTTGAGTATCAACTTAGAGGTACACGTGGAGAGCATTGTAGTGTATAGTGCCACATTCTGTTTCTTTTTTTTTTTCTAATTAATCAGCATGTTTATAAGCATATTATTGATTTGTTAATTCTTCTTACATCTGAATATGTTCACGTAAGTGTTTTGGAGAGTTTATTATTGACCTATCTGCTTGAAACAAGTTCGAATTCTTGCAGATAGTACTTTGTGATCCTTAAAGCTAAAAAAAAAAAGCCAGCTCACACAGACTGCAGAAGTCTTGGATTCTGCTAGTTAGAGTAAAATCTAAACCTAGACTATATTAATCAAAATGTCAAATCCTTCTAGTATGTTTAATAAAGTCAAAATTTGTAATACTAAAAATACAGAATGGAAGACATAGAAGTAAGTAAAAGATCCCTCAATTCTTTTTAGTTACTCGTCCTATTTCCTGAATACTTCTCGATAACTCTATATCTAAAAGTCCATATTAATTTGGGCAATTTTGCTAGTTATGGATTGCATTTTATATTTTATTAGGAAGATATTGAGAAAAGTATTTCTGACATTTATAATATCAGACTTCTTATTGATTGTAAACATGTATATTAGAAGCAGCAATCTTTTTTCTGCCTTTTCTCCAGCTATATTCTGTAATATTTTTACTGCTTTTTTAAATTTCATCAGGGCTGGTTTCAAGGAATTAGCATTTCATCTGTGTATCTATTATATTTATATATTATAATTTTATATTAACGATAAATATATCATCCTGTATTAATTTA
>NW_009951455.1:0-4133 GCF_000696875.1 Nestor notabilis | reverse complement strand
CCGTCCCTCCTGCCCTGAGAGACTGTGACATCTTTCAACAGAGCAAGAACTTCTGAGAGATGAGGTAGGACAAGTTGCTTAGTTCTTCCCAAGAAAAGGCAGTGGTGTCAAAGGAAAACAAAGATGGTTTCATTAGAAATATTTCCAGAATACATCAAAAAGATGCTCCTGAGTTGTGATATTTCTTCTCAAATTTAAGGAGAAGACAGTAGTCTTGAATTCCTCCTATCATTGGTGCTAGATAGCTGTCAGGAGCACATGGTAAAGAAGATTGCTAATTAAACAAACATCTGGGAGGAAAGGGGAGGCAAATACACATAATCCAGCTCTCCCTGCTCCCAGTACATCTTCAGACCTAACCAAACCCTGTTCATGGTAACTTTGGGCGAGAGGTGGGCTACTGAATGGGAGATCCATTAAACATCTGAAGTCAGGGGAGTTTCTGGATAGATTTTTTGGGTGGCATAACAAGGAGTGCACCCTAAGCACAGGCACAGTGCCTAGCTATCACTTCTACCTCTTTGTCCCATCCCCTGTTGCCAGTGGCTCACCCTGATGGCAGATTAAAGGCAAAATGGAGATTAGTATGTGGCCTGTAATGCACCACAGCTCTGTGTTCACTGGCTCTCTGAATTCATCTAATCAAATAGCAATTATCCATTCAAAAAACTTAGGCATTCAAAACTCCACACTCACATCACTGACAAAGTCTCATCCTTATCTCAGCCATAGAATTTTACTTTATCACAGCTGCCCTCATTATAAACGGGAAGCCCTTGTGAACAGTATTATGTTGTTGTGTTTATGATAACTATTTTAAGCTACTAGTTAACAATATGAATCCTTTCCCTGTGTATATCTTGCTGTATCTATGCTGACAAAATACTTCTACTGTTTCTTCTTAAGAAAAATTAAATCTGCCTACAGTTTAAGAAGTGTTTTAAAAATCATTTACATTGGTATCAACCAGGTAATAACAGCTATTTTACAATGCCAAATGTTAAAAAACTAAATGTTTGCAGGACCTTAAGGTACCTAAAGAACTAGAGGGGGGAAAAAAGTACAGCAATTTCCAGGTCATTAAAAACTTCCCATTGGCTGGGCTTGTTTACATTTTAAGGTGTTTAAAGCTAGATAGTATGATGACTTATTGACATCAAGATTTTACTAGTTCAGACAGTTGCACATAAGAAATCTTCCTCTTCCATCAGATATAATAAAAAAGAACTTGCCACATGGGAAAGAAGAGGGAAAAAAAGCTTTGTTTTGCTTGTATCTATTTTATTTCTATTTTGGGAACTAGAAGGAAGGAAATTTTTAAAGTTAAGAATGTTCTCCAGTTATGATAAAAAAAAAAAACAACAAAAAAACGAAGCAAGTAGCCATTTATGACATAAGTGTACCTCCTTCCAGCAGGGAAAATGATGCCTTGGATGGCATTTGCCATAAATCAAGGTGTATGAAGTGTGCAGAGTCAAACAAAATTATTTTTTGTGTAGCAAGATCTGTAGCAATGATACTTATTCCTCTGGAGTTACGGAAGTTTACACAACCAACAATAAAGGTTCAGTAAATCAGAGTCCATCAATCAAACTGCCTGGACCATATTATACATTTCCTAAAGCTTTACTTGCTCCCTGTGTAGGAAAGGGTAAACTTTTGTTTAGAAAACTATGAAGTTTTCTAAACAAAAACATAATTTGGGGCACTTGCTTGGCTCTGTGAAGTTTCAGATTCATTTCTGGGTGCAAACGTTTTCACCCTCCACAACTGAGAGGAATGGGATTTTAGCTGTATGAAGGCCCTTCCACCACAGCTGTGCTCTGTGTTGCTGCCTTGTGCAAGCATCAGTGATGTGCTGAGGCATCAGTAATCCCCTCTTTCAGCTATCCATCCACAGGGGATGTTCTGCACACACACACATCCCCCTACAAGTTCCATATAATTGGGCGGTTCCACTACGTTCCACATACTCAGACAGATAAATCACAAATGTTATTTTACTTTTCACTATAGTAGAGTATGGGCAACAATAGAAAAACAACGCTTTTCCAAATATATATCCCTTTAAGATCTCATTCCTGCAACACACTACCTACCTGCTGCACTTAGTATAGTCTCTTGGCTAAGAAATGGAAAACATAGTATGTCAAACAATCAAATAATCATATAGTACTTTTTCAAACTGGATCTTAATCATAAATCATAAGAAATCCATAATGCACATGGGAGTTAATTTCAGAACAGACTTCAAGAAAGTCTTCCCCTAAAAAGATTAAGTGATCACATTTCATTTGAAAGGTGTTATCTACCATTCAAAACACAAACATATTGCAGGCTTTTTGAACTAATGGCCTATCTGATCCACATTTTTTGAATTAAAATGTATTTGTTTTTCTATAACTGTTCATAAAAACACCAGTTCTGCACAGTAGGGAGGTAAGTAGACTTTATAATATTTTGTAGTGAAATTTCAGTAAGTATGTATCTGAAAATTAAGTTCTAAACACTAAGCCAGTGAGGAGGAAAAAAAAATAAAAGGAAAGAATAGCCACAGAAAGCTGAAAACAAGGACGACACCAGATAAAAACTTGTATCCTTATATCATCAGTATTGCTGTGTCTAAGATTCAATTAAGATGAACTGTATCCTGGTTAGGTGAGTGGAAGTGGTATGAAAGTTCTTTTAATAGGACCAGTAGAGCTAGTTTGTACCCACTCAAAGTTTTGATCAGTGAGTCAAGAGTCCAGTTGTTAACATTAGATGAGATATACCCCCTTTGCACTTTTCATACATATACATATATATGTAAGAAACATATATATGTTAGTAGCAGGTGACCCAGCATTAAGCAGCAGTTGAAGAAAGGGAGACCCCACCAAAAAAGGTTCATTGACAGAGCTACCTAGAAGACAGCAATTACAGAGACAGAAAGCAGGAGATCCTTCTCACACAACAACAAAAGGCTGGATCAAAGTTGGCTGAGAAGCAGGCAATACTCAACAATGTTGAGGAGCACAAAGTGCACAGACTATGTGTCTTACAGACTGCATTCTCTGTTGACAATTGCATGTTTAAACTCACCAACATGAGCACCAGATCACAGATACTGCAGCACTGCTTGCGGAAGCAAGGCACATTGTCTTCACAGAGTACATGCTGCGTGACAGAACAGAGGCTGGTAGATTCTTTGGAAAATTCCTACTGCCAGAGAGAATTTCACAATGAAGTGACATACTGAGTTTTCAGTTTGTGCAGTGCTACAGATGGACCAAAAGGAGAAAACATGTTTTCTCTGTTACTCAGTTTTCTAGACTGGAGAGTCTTTGCCTAGCCTCCAAAACTCCATAAACTCTTGTCGATTTTGTAGTCGTAAATAAATCTCTAACATGGGGAATGCAGGTCACCACCAAGTCCTCCATCAGATGGCCTCACTCCCTTCCCTCTGCACAATGTTAAGGTTTTGGGTTTTTTCCCTTCTTCCCAGCAACATTCTGAAAAAAATCTGCCCCAACCTGCCCTGCTCCCTGGCTGAGGGTGATGGATGGACCCTGGCTACCAGGCCCTGCCCATCCCTTAATAGCATCATAATCTAAAAAAAGAGGCTGAAAAAGTAAAACAGGCATCATCATTATCTATAAATAACATCATAATATTTTCTGCATGTGGTCATAATGAGTCTGGGGCAACAAGTGGGAGCTCCAGGATAACAGTGGCCTAACCACAGGAGACATTTTTATCCCCATCTGTTTGGAAGACAGTGATATTTTCATTTCCTCACCTGTCATCACTCTACATCCTCCACATGTTATGAACATGTTCTACCCTTTGGCTTTTATTTCACCACTGGAAATTGTTGCTTTCTAGAATTTCAAAGACAGAGACTGAGGTTATGATGAATTTTACGTATTGGTTAAAACAACTATACATGACAAAAGCTTCTTAGGTCGTGGAATTGTGAGCATCCTATATTTCAAACAATGAATAAAAACAACTGAGAACAATGTTGGTCTTACATGGACACTTAGGTGTGACACTGATGTTATAGCATAGTGTTATTCCCTCCTTTTGATCTGGTATGCAATTCTGTTCTTTCTGTTTAGGAGGGTGTCGTGGTTCAAACCCAGCCGGCA
>NW_009951454.1:0-3844 GCF_000696875.1 Nestor notabilis | reverse complement strand
AAAAAAAAAAAAAAAAGAAGTCCTTTCTGGAGGTACTGGAAAAGAAGATTTTAATTAACATTAAGCTGTGTGATGGTTTGTACTTGATAGCTTGACTTTTAATTTCAGTGGTTACTCGCAGAACACACTGCATTTGCTCAACCATATGACATCTTATTTCTATTACCAAGATAAAGTTACATTTTCTTTTACAAGGTCAAATTTCGGAGTAGCAGTACTGATAAAATTGGTTTGACATGGAGCGCATGAAACTATTATGCTGTGCTAACCAGCATTATTAGAATTCATATGTTTGTAATGTAGCTGATAAATTATGTGCTGCAGTGACTGAAGTTGTTCACAGCTTACTTACAGACTTTACTATTTAGTACTTTTAAAGAAGGGTAGTATAAATGAAAAATCCTGCAAAGAATATTTCCCTTCATGAAGGAGAGTTCCGAAAGCTCCTTTTTCTTCCCCCCCCCCGCCCCCAGTTCTTTGGAATAAACTAGACTCTGCTAATCTGTTTCTGATTTAACCCCAAACTGCTCAGACTGCGGTTCTGGGATTTCACAGGCTTCTCATATTTAGTAAGAATTTATGTTCTCCATATGTATTTTAGAATTTTATCTCTGTTAAAAATTTAGGGTAACTTTGCCTAAGCTTTTTCACAAATGGCTTTTTTCCATAACAAATGTTAATATCATTATTGTTATTTACGATCAGATGTGAGCACTGTTAGAATAGCACATGGGGAGTCAAAATGCTTAATCCAGGTAACTAAATGTCAAATTGTCATTTTGCTCTTAACCAATTGTTTTCATTTTCCCTTGTACATCATGGCTAACTTTTTGTCCAGCAAGATTCCTAGGCCATTTTCTACCAAGGTGCTTTCCAGTCAGTTGGTCTCACAGCCTGTTCTCATGCCTTGGATTATTCTTGCCCAGGTGAAAGACTTGGTATTTCCCTTCGTAGAACTTCATGAGATTCCTGTCAGCCCATTTTGCCAGCTTGTCAAGGTCATTCTGAATGACAGCACACCCATCTGCTGGTGCCACTTCTCCCAGTTTCGGGTCATCTGCAAAATGTCTAAGGGTGTACTCTGTCCCATCATCTGGGTCATCAATGAAGATGTTAAAAAGTACCTGGCCCAGCATCAGCCCCTGGAGTACACTGTTAGTGTCTGGGATCCATATGGACTTTGTAATGCTGACCACAAGCCTCAGAGACCAGCTTTCCAGTTTTCAATCCACCTTAAATCCAAATGACTATGCTATGCCTAAACAGCTTTTACTGCAAACCTATTAAACTGTATGTAAAATACATTTTATTACTTAAAATCAACAGCAAGGCAATTTCAGCTGAACTTCTTTCATTAAAAGATCCTTTCTTTTTGTTTTGTTTTGTTGTCCTTAGAAGTATAAGTGCTTTCTTGTGCTGCATCATTAAAACTAGACTGTTTAAGCTATATGATAACGTGTCTAGAGAATGGTAAATTGCTCCCCATAGAGAAATAGAATACATAGTTAGAATTCATACTAAAGAGATGTGAATGTAGCACAAAATCTATCAAAATCATTCTTTTCTCTTTTACTGCTGAGATTTACCATTGATATTTGAGTAGTGGAAAGAATACTGCCTAAAAAAGAGCTCAGGAAAATTTAAGTTCAGTCATTCAGGTTTTTGGTGAGCTGCAACTCTGTTGTTTGAGTAAGATAGTTTGCTGTAGGTTAGGTTTTAGGCTCTGTAGGCAGAACTGATGTTTATATTCTTATTTACAGAATACTTGCTACATTTAATGCTTCTGGATGTTCCTATAGCACTAACAGTAACATAAAAGGATGACAAGCCCTGCTATAATCATAGAAAATTTTTCCAAATATTTCCTGGCAAATTTCAGATTATTCTTAAATTTCAGTTAACTGTTGCTCTAGTAGAGTAGGATACATTAAGCTTCCTTCTAACAAAATAGTTATGTATCTGATTTGTCTTGCTATTTCTACTTGCTTTGAAACAGTTGAGAGGGGTGAGCATCTAGTGGTACCCTTAGGTACCACATCCCACCTATACTATGAATGGTTCTCTTGACATAAATCTATTTCCAGTGTCTACGTAAGCATATATAAGAAACTTAAACTATATGAAGTATTTAGACCTGTATTGTAAATCTAAATCTAAACGAATACAGCCAGATGTCTATGTTTAGGGCCTGCTATTGAAAGCTGGTACCTAGAGTGCCTATTACAGTCAGAAGAAATCAAGAATACTATACAAGTTTTCATACCTAAGCAGCTAATGGCGTTTGAGATGCCTGGATACGAACTGTTGGTCAAGTGGTCTTGGGTCTTCTACATTGGTCTTTTGTCATAACTCCTATCTCCATTGTGAATACCTCGTGCAATCTGCAGTTTATTTTGAAAAACATTGATGCTCTATTTATCTTTTCTTCCATTTTACCATCCTTACATTTACATGCCTACAATCCAGAGGCAAATCCTAACCTAAAAACGCAATTCAGTTCTCTAACAGCAGACATTTACAGCTATTTCATATGACCTGGGATATCCTGTCTGACCTTCAGTGCCTGCTCCAGAAGTTACCAGGTTTCCTGTAAGTCCTACAATATATCTGTGGCCTTTTGCAGTTAGTTGCCTGGGATACTCGAGTGAATCTATACTGACAATAGATGTCTATTGATAGAATTATGTGCCATTTTTAAACTAACTTTTAAATGGTTAAGAGAAAGTAAGAGTTGGACTTCTGAAGGCATTTTAGATACATTTGGATATGGTTCCCAAACCTGAGCTGGCAGTCCAAAAGGGTACCTGGCCCTTATAGCACATATGTTTCATGCTGTTTAGAACTTCTGTTTAGACACCAATATCTCTAAGTTCTCAGGCTGAAATGTTGAAACTTATTTACAATAAACTGTATTTGAGACTGATCTAGAATATAAAATGGTAGCAAGTGCACTGCCTGTTCAGTTCACATTTTGAGTTGTGAATTTCATGGAACACGTTGGCTTTCTATTAGCTGATGATGCTTTTCTATAGACAGCTATCTCACAAGTTATATTTTAAGTTCAGAAGCCAGTTACAGCCTACACAATTTTTTATATTTGAAGACCAGCAGAGATTATATCATCTCATCCAATCTCCTGCGTCTCAAACCCGTAGAACACTATTGGGTTAACTTTTAGAATTTGCCTAAACTATATCTCTCTAGAAATTTATCAAATCTAATTTTTGAAAACAATCAGAAAGAAATAATCCTTCACTTTCCTTGGCACTTTATGTCCCTTTTCTATCTTGACACTTACACAAAACTTGAAATTTGGATTTGAGTTTAGTTATAAAGTAGTCAGCTTGTTCTTAACATTACTTTCCCTGATAAAGTAAAAAGCACTGTAGATTTCACTCCCTGTAAATTTCTGTGTATACAGTAATCAAGGTCTTTTTTACCAGTTATTCAAATCTGTCAATCTACGGGTTCCATGGCTGAATATCTCAGGGCGTGAGTTCAGGTATGAAAAGTATGTTGTTTGGTTTTTTTGGTTTTCTTTGTTTGTTTGGGTTTTGTTGCTCTTTTGTTTTTAAGTTTGGTGTAGGAAACACTAAGTAGACACCACTTCAAAATAATTTCTTTGAAATGTGGCTGACCCTCCTAAGTACATAAAAATATAGTCAGAACCACTGCAGAGCTTCAAGCTTGTAGTCAAGACTGTCCTATAATGTTGAAAAATACTCAGATACAGAAAACTGTTTACATGATTCTGGAAAACTATGTTTTAACTGTATACCCATCTGCTTTTCAGACTGTTCCTTCCTTGCTGAAGAATGCAATTTGTGGCACACCAAGTTATTTT
>NW_009951453.1:0-4147 GCF_000696875.1 Nestor notabilis | reverse complement strand
TCCATGGGACTGAGAAAGTTGAAAAGAAGAATCTTAACTCCTTCATGTTGTATGGCACCAGGATGACTCTTCTAGCTTTTTAGGCCCATTTATTCCCTGAAAATAAATCAAACACTCCTCCCATAATCTAAATCCTTCTTACTCTTGAACAGGTTACAATCAATGGTATTTAACACTGCTGACAGAGCACTAAGCTTTTTTTGCCTCTGGCCTGAATCCAGCTCAGTTGAAATGGTTTTCCTGTGGTTATGGAGTTTTTTTCTGGTGATGTGTTTTCCAGTGATCTTTAATGACTTCCGTCTTAGAAGAGATCAGTTCTGAATTCTGCTGTAATCAATCAATAATAAAATTCTTTCCATGCTTTCTACAAATATTCAGATATACAATAGTGAGATCAAGAATGCAGGTGCTCATGGGCTAGAACCCTTCTGATCTCCAGGGGGGAAAGTGCTGATGAAGACTTGAAAAGTGCGCACAAGAACAGTCAGGGGAAGTGCTGACTAAAATTTGCACTTTGCATTCTGAAATTTGCACTTTTTCAAAACTGAAATTTTATGGCTGTTAGCAAATGAGAAGAAACTCAATTACCTTTAAATAAAGTATCATACTGTACAAGCTGTTAGTTGTCTGAAGTTCTCCATCTCTCTTTATGCATACGAATGACAAAATAGGCTCAAAGTGCTCAGAAAAATGTCAGCAAACAACGAGTAAAGAAAGCAGCTGTACCATCTACAAGCAGGCAAGCAGTCTATTTGGGAAGGACTTGATTCCTCTCTACTCATGGCACTGTGTGCGAAGTTTATGAACGCAGAAATTCTGGTCATTCAGTCTCAGGTACAGAATTTCAAGCATTTTGTGCAGTGTGGACAAGGCTCCACTTCCTTCTGCTGTTGTGCCCTGTGTAGCTGACTCATGTGAAACTATCAAATTAGATACTGCTTTTGCTTTATTTATAGAGCATTAAATAACACAAATAGCAACGGTGAATTTAATGAGTTGTTCTTGCTGCAACCATAAACATCTACCATTCAGGAATAACAACACATGAGGTTGACAAAGAATGAGGCTGAAGGGGAACGAGGGCTGTAGCTGTGAGATGCCTATTTTTCAATTATAGCCTACCCATAATTACGAAGAACAGTTTCTGATGCTCAAACATCAGACAAAGGCTTAGGGTTTTGACAAAACAAATACATCACAGTAAACAGTACTTGTTCACATTTGGCAAGCTTCGCTCCTTGCAGAAAATGCAGAAAATGCCATGTCTAAAAATTCACATTTGATTAAAGCTTACTTTTGCATAGCCATGACGATGTACATGATAATGTGGTAACCACAACTCCACCTCAGAGAGAGTTAAACTGTTTTGCTCTGCCCATTCTCACACCAGCACATCATTCGTCCAAAACAATTTGTCTGCCCTACTGGCACACGCTGTAATTAATTCACAGAGTGGTAGCCTCTTCTATTAACCGCACGCTGAAAGACCCTGCCTTGCACATGAAACATGGCTGAAACGGAACCACTGGGTTAGTCTTCTAGAACCAGATGGCACATGTGCTCTGTAAAGCAAAAACATACCTCACCTGTGAACGAGAAATCTGTTCTGTTTTGACAGGTCAGGCCCGAAGAAGCTGTTACACTCTTGTGGACCAGTCGTTTCTTAGGACTGTGTTCATAACATTAGGAGGTCTGCAACACAAACAGGAATCAAGCACAGAAACAGCTCTCGCCTAGTGAATTAGGTAACTAATTCACCAAAACGTCTTCTTTTCTGCTACTATTTTACACACTTAAAAGTCAAGAAATATCCAGGTTAAAATGGAATGTGTAATTGTAGGCTCTTGCTCATCTGAATACATCTTTACCTAGGATGAAGGATCCAAATATATGTAGCACTCTCTCTTTCTCCTCTGGGACACCTTGTATCTGCTTAGCGTCCTCTTTCCAAAGCAGGATGCTGTGGATGACAGACAGTAGTCACTGCTGTTCTCTAAAGTCTCTACCTGTAGCACTTCTCAGCTTCAGCACCAGAGCTCAGGATCACGAAGGAACAAGGCAGGGACATAAAGTAAGGAAACACAGAGAGAATGCTGCAGGACAGAAAGAGAAAGTGAAATTTCATATTCCTCTGGTACTTGGTACTGGCACTTGGCATCCATCCTTCTTCACTCACTGTCCACACGGTTCCAATCAATTAAGGATGTGAGACAAAGTCAAGAAGTGGGTCTAGAGTAAGGTAATTGACAGTGAAAAGGAAGAAAGGAAAAGAAAAATGAGGGGGTGGTGGGATTATAGAGAAGAAACAGCAAAAATTAGTAAAGAAAGGGAGTGCAAACCCCAAAGCATGAAGAAATATACCCCAAAGAAGGTGAGGAGAACGGAGATAGAGACCATCCAAGAGAGACAGTAACAAGATGTGTGAAGTTATGCAAGTTACAGCAAGTTATGCAAGTTACAGCAAGTTACAGCAAAATACAGACTATTTTGCTTTTAGAAACACAAAGAATATGGAGTGCCTTGCTCATGCACAAACCACAAACTGCTGCATTCACATATCTGTAACTTTTGACAAACATGCATCATCACGCATTACTATTGATGACTGTAGGCAGACAAACACGTCACAGGGTGTACAGGAATTAATTGGTAAGAAAAGCATATAATTAAAATGCTCTTCTACTTAGAATACAAAACTATTAAATAAGATTTGAGACATCAGGGTCTCTAGAGAAGACTTGTGTCCCTGCTGGCACAGCTGCAAACTGTGAGTGCTCTTCAGCCACTCACCCAGGTGGTGAGATGGCCTCTCACCATCTCTATTTGTACAGCTTAGGCAGGGGTTGTGCTGCCCATCTCCAGCACCTACCCTCTTCTCCTCCCCATTTGTCTCTACTATTCCCTCTTGGGTGGAGATACTTGAAAATACAGAAGTGGGTAAATGATGTGAAAACATGACTAACTCGCACGCAAATCTGCCAGGTTGCTAAGGGAACCGCACACTGCAAGGAGCATCTGCTCCCTCACTGTCCTCCTCTGCCCTAGCACAGTCACTTAACTCACAGGAGGCTTACACGGACCATCCTTGCTGACACTTGGGAATACGCTAACAGGCTCTGTCCTTCCCTTGCACAAATACTGGGCATTTTGTATCTTCACTTTCCACTCAGCCTGACGAGAAATCTGACCCATGAAAAGTGAACACAAAGAATCTATGTCCTTCTATGGTGTCCTTTCCTGCAAGACCAAGATACAGTCTCAATACATGAAAACTGGATGTCATCCTGCAATGCTCGTATTGTCACTTGTAACTCATACAGACTTCAGGAATCTAACCATCACAAGCACACAAGAACCCACTAACACATTTTTTCTCCCCTCCAGTTACACAACTTTCTAACAAACCAAGCGCATCCTACAAACGGTGCTTTTCCCCCACAGATATCCCTGCAATTCAAAAGGTCTGGAAACAGCCTGTTGGTTCAACAGTTCCACGGTATCTACGGTCTGCTGCATCAGACAGGAAAACAGCAAAACAGCTTCAAAGCCTGAATGTCAACCTGCGCTAGCTGGGCACAGGGTAATTTCACAGGACGGGTGTTTCACTCAGATACATGTTCAGGACATGTTTTCCTCCTAGTTACACTTTTTCTGCAGAAGGCTATTTTCCAGCACATTGAAAAAATACTTGCTTTTGGCAACTGATATGACTGCATATATTATCCCCCAGACGTGCTAGTGGAGATGTTTCCTTACCCTTATGCTTCACCTTCAATAACACCTATTTCCAATCCCAGGTCTTTTCAGAGGAAATTTCTGTGACCTTTATCTTTTGTCTATTCTTCCCAAAACCTTGTGCCACACGCCCACGTTCAGACCAGTTATCGTGCTTCAGCTTTATACATGCAGCTATTCTACCTGTACTTGAAACACACCAGCGCTTGAGATGACTTGTAGGCTGCTCTGCTACTTTCCAGCACAGGGTGTTCATACGGTGTACAGCGCAGACATCCTTGGGTGGGTGCCCTTTAGGCAAGCAGGTTTCACCAGAAACTCGGATTCTCATGTGACACTGGTTCCTATTTCTTGTTCGCTTTAATTACTCAGCAAAAGTAATCAGGCAGAAATGGGTAATTATCTCACATGC
>NW_009951452.1:0-4034 GCF_000696875.1 Nestor notabilis | reverse complement strand
CATTGAACCGTTGTCCACAACTCTTTGTGTGTATAATTCTTCTTTTTCTCTCAGAAAAAGATTCTTTATTCAAGGCACAAAAGCAGAGAATTCCTCATCCAGGGAATGCTGGGATTTGCAGAAAGGCATTGCAATAGCACAAGCAGCACAGTAAGAGCTAGAAAGGTTTCAACAGCCTTAATAGGTCTGTCCCTGATGTCAGGTGTGGGGTGGGGTAGGAGAGAGGTTTTGGAGTCTGGGTTGTTCCCTTGTCTCGAAGGGCGATGATCGAGGAGAGCCATCGCAGTTCCCGTATTTGGGTCTGCCTGAGCTGTGCTGCTGTATTTTCTGACATACACAAAGAATGCCACAGAAATCTAAACATGTCTTTTTATAGTTGTCTCTGGGCAGGAAGCCAGTGAATGCAGAGCCAGCCCCGGCCCTTCAGGAGTTATGAGTCAAGCCCCCAAAATCCTGAGATTGACTTAAGAGCTGTGAGACTTCACAGAGCAGCGAGCTCCTCCAGTGCTGCAGCCTTTAAGGGAGGGAGGGGATGAGAGAGGCACCACAACTTCAACATCTTTGTCATCCCCAATAGCAAATTACCTGCTCTAAAGGCAGATGAACATCATGCCCGATCTTCTGGCTCAGGTAGCCATGGGTTCACAGCAGCACTGGCTGCTCAAGGTGTGTAAATGGTGGGGTTTGGCCATGGCTGGTCCCCCCTTGGCATTGTGTGGGCTGGGCAGAAACAGTGCCCACCAGGTCTCTGGCAGAGCACTTGACATGGAGCACAGAAAGTCTTCTGCTGTGCTTTGAGCTGGTCTGTGCTCGTCCCAGGCAGCCAAGCAAAGAGGTCAATGAACAAGCACTATGGGTTGCAGGCAAATAACGGTAACCTCCTTGCCCCTCTGCAAGGAGGGGCGGTGGGCTCAGAGCAGCAGAGAGCTGAATTAAATGGCTTACTGGGTGCAGGTCACCGTGCTTCAAGCCTGTCAGCTCTGCTCCCTCCTGCCCATCAGCTGGTGTGAGCACTGGGCAGGCATGGAGTTGCAGCACTGGAACGGGGCCCAGCAGGGCTGGGGTTCCAGCCACACAGAGCATCCCAGCTGGAGCTTTCCTGGGCTCCGGTGCTCACGCTGTCCCAGCCTCTCTTCTCACTCCTCAAAGCAGATTGCACAAGGGTGGGTTGTTTTTTTTTGCAGGCAAACCAGAAACATTCCTTCCCGAGTGAATAAAGTTCAGGGAGATGTTGCGCAGGGAGCAGGCAGTGCAGGGGTGGAAAGGAAAACACCAGGAAAGAGGAGAGCTGCAGCAACCAGCTGCACCAACCAGCTGTTCTATCAGAAACCGGTGGCCAGGCACTTCGAAGACCCAGCACTACTTTTAGGCACCGAGAGTAGTTTCTGACACCCATCCCATGGACCCTGCTTAGGGTATCACAGCCAGCAGAGATTTGGCCACCAGGAAGCTCTGCAGAGGGGCAGTTGGTGAGGAAGTCAGTGAGCCACATTCACAGCATGAGCTCTTCTACCTGGCCAAGGCAGATGGGAGAACAGGGCTGCATCCCCAAGCCTGCTTTTGGTACAGTCAGCATCTGGAATTCAGCTGAACTGCAGAACATCAGAGTTCCTTCACTCTGCACATCTGCAAGCTGCTATTTGCAGAGGCAGCTGAGTCACCTATAGTGGTTTTAATAATACTTTCGGCTCTTACTAGTTTTGGTTTTGCTAATTCCTTGGTTTGGTTTCCAAGACAATCCCAGCTGTGTAAGAAATGGAGGCAGAGGCTTTTGATAAGGCTTCGTGTTCTCTTGGTGCACAAAGACGGGACCTGGGGTGCACCTTCTGGTGCAAGAGGGTCGGGTCTGGGAGAAGGGGAACCCGTGCCCAGCCGCAGAGCAGCAGACACAGCCAGGACATCATCACGCAGTCACCTGTGACCAGTGTGGACTAAGTTTTGCTGGCCTGGTTCTCATGTGGGCAGCTGGCTCAGGGGGGGTTACATCTCAGCAGGACAAATGGATCTCGATTACAAGTCAAATGCTAGGATGCTATGACTAGACACAACCCTCAGCTCAGTCCACTGTAACAGGGATGAATTCGGGCTATTGCTTGACCTCAGGGAGGTCAGGAGCAAGAACATCCCACTGTGATTAAGCCTTTCACTGTAGATAAAGTGTCCATTTATGCTTTATCCTTTCACCCTCGATACGGTTTCTTCAATCAAGAGCTTGGCAGAGGCAAAGGTGTGATGGCAGAAAAGCAAGATTTGGAGAAGACAGTATCTGCAATTACCTACAAATAACATGCATTTAACTCTAAATACTGTTGTGTTTTATAGCCATTGTGAATGAAGCTGGACAAAGAGGAGGGGGAAGAGACATCCTTAGACAGAAGCAGAGTTGCCTGCTGTCCAAAGGACACGGTATGGTTTCCATGCTGGAGCCCAGGCTAATCCACACTACATCCACTGTTGCCTGCAGGATACTCAGATACCAGCCCAAGTTGTGTTGTGGTCACCTTCTGAGGAAGCACACACTGCCTGCAGCCAGTAACGGTGCTGCTGGTGAGCGTGGACCCCACTGATGGGTTAAGGCTGCACCAGTGTGTGGCCGGAGCTGGAGTCACCCAGCTCAGGTCCTGCAGTCACGGAGCTCCTGGTTCACCCCCACCATGAGCAACATGCCCTTCCTGGAAGGTTGGTGGGAAACAGAAGGGCTTGACTAGAACCATGCTCCCGGCCTCTGCATCTGCACCAGCGGCTGCTGGCTCCCAGCGGCACATGGACAGGGCTGAATGTGCCTGTGCTGCTCCCCTCGGCCCCAGGTCTGCAGTGAGGTGCTCCCCGGGCACAGTCCTTCTGCAGGGTCCTCGTGCATCCTCACCCACACAAGCGTGGTGACTTTGACTTGTGTGTTCACTGCAAGATGGGGCGTGTCACCACGGAACCAGGAGGGTGGTTTTGGCAGGCCTGCGGTGGCTGGATGGGTGAGAGGACAGAGCAAGACACAGGCTTGCACTGGGATTTCAGGCTCTGCCTCTGCTCCATGAGGCTTCCCGAAGCACAGCACCTTCATCCTCTACCCTGCCTCATCCTGCTGCCCCTGGCCATTGCTGCCATGAAGTGCTTCAACATCTCCACCCGCAGAGCACTGCAAGGAACACAGGAGCCTGGTGTTGCACTGGTTGGACTCAGTGCTTTTAAATTGGAGGCTTCTGCCTGTATCTTCAATGAGTAGACTGCTTTTACCCCCTGAAACACTGAGCACCTACTACCTATAGATGATGAGGCATCATCTATAGTGGTGACAATAGGAAACAGCTTTGAACTCCTCTTTAAAAACCCAGTTACACGTACTTTTAAAGTATATATTTACCTTAGTGATACATTGGTTTTAACTAATTATAAACAAACATATATATTTGGTTTTTTCCAACTTATGTGGTGCAAAGAGTAAGAAAGACTGCAGAAGCCACAATGTCTGTCATTAATACTGAGCCTGCAACTTCATCCCTTTTCCCAGGATGTAAAGATCTCAGGACAGCAGACAGGAGTTTGGGTTATAGCCAGTGTGGTGAGCGAAGCACATCACTACACTGGAGTCAAGCAAACAGCCTGCAATCAAATTAGAAAAAATACTTGTGTTTTCCTACCCATTCCAGTTCAGGCCTGAGAAGGTGACAGGGTTCCCACATGCAGGAGTAATTAGAGGCCTCCTGTGAGCTGCCTCTGGGGCAATGCCACCACTGGGGTTTTCAGTAGCATCAAAAGGCTGCAAAATGCCAGTTGACTTCAGGAATTCACTGTACCACGTCCTCCATAGTCTTTGCCTTAGATTCCATAGTCTGATGAGCTGCAAACAGAAACAGATTATTCCCCTTCTCACCTCGGATATTGAGATGAAGAGTTCGGGAAACTCTCCCTGAAGTCACTGTGGTCTTGTGGTTGTCAAAACCAGAAACCAGATTCTAATGTTTGAATCCTCCTTTAGTATTTTAACTGCAATGAGAGATGCTGATATGCTGCAGGGAAGGGATGGGATCCAGAGGGAC
>NW_009951451.1:0-4176 GCF_000696875.1 Nestor notabilis | reverse complement strand
CCTCCTTCTATTGTTTTGAGTCACATTTAGCTCATTCTTCTGCTCTCCTCTTTTATTTTTGGACACCACCAACTTCCCATCCTTTCCTGGATGTCTTCATGTATTTCTCCCTTTCACCCCTACTTCCAGATTATGTTTAGCTGCTAAAGCAAGAAGCTGGATAATGCATTTAGTAGGAAAAGATCACCGAGAATTTAATTTTCAGTTTAATGCAGTAATTAGAAACCCCACAAACACTGTCATTATGTATATGCTTTGAAGTCTCACCACTGCCATCTTTACTCCTGCGAGGTGACTCCCTGGGTAAAGTACCATAGCATGATACATCCTGATAACTGGAACAACAGTCAGATATATCTAGGTGACTTTCAGACCAACCCTAAGAAACAAGAATACATAAATATGCATATGCTGAGGCAGACATGGAGAACTTACTAGGTAAACTCAAAAGTTGGTTAAAAAAACCCTCAAACCCCCAAAACTAACACTAAAAAGCCCCAAAGAAATGTCAAGTTACTGACTTAAGACAATTTCTCTCTCACACAAACGCACTGTTTAAAAGCTAATTAACTTTTCAGTGCAGTATATTAAGTTTTGCTATACCTTCGCCCTTACATATGAGTTTCTACAATTCTAAAATGGAAAGCAAAGAAGGACAAGGAGGTTTAATTCAAAATAACACGTAATTAGTGCAGCATTTTGGAGATGCTTAAACACACCGTTAAAAATACCGTTTTCCTTTTATTTTTTAATTCTCAAACAGATGTTTCAAGGCGGAAAGAAAAAAATCTGTGAGAATATGTGCCTTTCATTGTCACATGTACATACCTTTTCATCTTCATCACAGGCAGAAAGATCTAGTCGGCTACAGGATACCTACAGAACACCAACAGGCAGAATGACAAAATGCCTACCTTTTCTTTATAAAAGATAATGTCTTGAGGAAACACTGAGATCCCTTAGTCCTAACAACTTTTCTGTTATCTCTTTTCAGATGAGATTATTTATAAGGACAGCTATGTTTGTGCTGAATGAGTGGGTGATAAGAGAACACAGGAAATGCACACAAAATGGAAACTATCTCTTACAGTAAGAAAAAAGTTAAAGGGACTTTGAAGTAAAAGTAAATCTGCATCAGGGCAGATGTCATCCTAAACTACTTCCAAAACAAATACCCTCTTAAATGAAGAGTTCCAACCAACCCTCCCACTTCCTTGTCAACTTTGTTATCTCCTAGGATGGACAGTTGTGCAGAGGGCTTCAAGCAACTTGCAATTTCCATTCACAACAACTTCCCTACAGGTTGGTTAGTCCTAGGTCACAATAATCATTACTATATCGCACTGTGCAAGCATCACATCAGCACACAAACAGCACTCCCTTGCCCGATTTGTACTAATTTACAAAAAGAACAAACGGTTCTTACATTGTGGACATTTGGAGTGCTGATGCTTCTACGGATGTTTCTTGCTTTGGTGGAGAGTGCCTCTTTGACTGTGACTGCCTGTGTAAAGAAAAGAACACACTAAAATGAATGCCACGTCTTCTCATGGGAAATGATCAAGCAGGATAGAAAGTTTTTCCAGTGTGGCTACCTACAGCAAACAGGGCTTGCATTTACAAATCTTAATTTGCACACACAACCACCACAATCTACCAGAAATTCATTGTTTGGCCTTTGCCTGTTCAGGTTCCGAGTACTACACCATTGCCAGCTATAGGTACTAGACCCACCAGTATTGGAATCCTGTATTTCACAGAAGTAACTTAGTCTTACATTTATTCACCCAATAGTCTCTAAAAATCCCCAAACTAAAACTCAAGAAACACTTAATATTTCTAAAAGATCAATCATCTCCACTTGAATTCTCATCATCCTGTTCAAAAGGTGCATAAAATGCCTTTTCCTTGCCTGTCTTAGTCGTTCGAGGCTCAGAATGTTCTCCACCTGCAGCACACCACGTGTGTATTTTTCAATGTAGGTTTCCCCATCGGATGTGCCCTCATTCTCGCTCCTTGCGGCCATCAGCGCCAAGGTCTCACGATCCTCAATTTCTTCTGTAGCCTAAATTACAAGTTACACTATTTTAGTTTTTTGAAGAATTAAAGCCTATTGTTCATAATGTATTGATTCACAACTTTAGACCACCTCAATCTAGAAATCAGACTAAATCTATAATCATTAATCAGTAATCCTAGTTATAATCGATGACCCAGGACTTTTCAATACACATGTAAATGATGCTGAACTAAGAAGAGGTCATGTTAAGGAGAAGTTTTGCATATTTGCTGTAGTCAATGTACTTCTAGGAATAGTGCATATATAACCTGAAATCACATATGTTAAGGATTAATTAATGAAAACTTCCTATGCAAGTAAATGCAACTTCCTTCCCAAATCTCAGATATGCTGTGTGATTTCCCTAGAGTTTAAAATAGAAGTGCTACAGCACAAAAGTAACCATCACATGGTGACAAGACTATTTGTGTTTCCATTTGTCCAATTTTTTAACCTTTAAAATAAATTTTATAGTACATCTAAAATCTGTATGAGATTTTCCTATATAAAGCAGTTTATATTCCTGCAAACTCATTTTCCCAGCTATTCTGTTTTCACTGACCTGGACATGCCTCTGAATACCCTCTGTATTTTCCCTGTAGACACTACTGTGATTTCAAAAACAGCTCTACTACAAGAACACAGTTAAACACAGTAGAAAAGAAAACAAAATCCCCGCAGTTTTCAACTGTTTAAAGATAAACATGATCTCACCACTGAACTCTAGTATATACACTTTGGCAAGCTGCCTCATATCAGCAAAGCAGGACGTTTGCTTCCCAATCAGTATCACTCACTGCAGTAGGTAACTCTGTTCCTTTCAGTGAATTTGCCAGAGAAATATGGTATAATTTACCTTTGGTATATTGGATACTATTTCATATGTCACTCCACAGGCATAATATATGTTTTTCAAGGATATCCTCCTTTTCAGGCTCTGAGTAAAACTCTAGAAACAAAGTAATTTTTAATTACTGATTTGATAACAATTATTTATGACATCCTAAGAAATAAAATGTCACAATGCAAACATTTATTTTGTCACAAAAGGACTATAATTTACTAAGTTCCTTTTTAGCATTAATCATCCTTTAAGTACTCTTTACAGCCCTGTGCTCAGTATACAACAGTGTTAAGTTCAATCAGTAACAATTTCTTCCCATTTTGCACTGATGCTCAATCCTGGTGTAGTAACTTTTAACACCAAATTGTAGCTATAAGAAGTCTCTAATGTACAGATCATAGAATCAACTCAGTTGGAAATGACAATGACCTTCAAGATCATCAAGTCCAACTGGTCTGCCACCACTTCTCATTTTGTCAGCCACCTGCTAAACAGGTAGAAAATTCATTTTGCAATAGCAAAGCATAACTCTGCTTTCTAGCCATAACTGAAATAGTAACCAGAGTTTTCACTGGTGTAATCACAAGCTTACCCTGCTTCACTATCAGGTTAGTTAGCCTTACATCACCAGCTGTAAACTTAACTTTCATCTAATAAGGTGTTTTAGAGAAATGAAACTGACCAAGGATAATATGCCAAATGTAAAAAGCTGTTTAGCAACCGCTTAGTAGTATTACAGCTGGTTTGTGCTCTCCCCCACCCAGCTGCACTGTATAATCTGAAGCAATTCTGAAATACATGCTTGGTCTCAATCATCTGGGAAAGAAAGGAACATAATTTCAGCAACCACCTTCACTGTCTAAACCCACGAAGCAGCAAAGCAAGGGAAACAGCAACCACTCTTATGGCTGAAAAAAATACCCTATCCAAAGTCACCATGTTAAAGGGGGTAGAGAGTGTATACGTTTGTGTAGTGGTGGGAAACAAGCCTAGTTTGTAATTAACAGAGAAAGTAGAAGAGAGAAAGAAAAAGTATCTGTTGTGTTTACATGGAACATTTAAAGGCCCCGAAGACGCTTTCAGGAATAGAGTGGCTACGGTGACCCTATATTAGATAAGCTACTGCAAATTCCTTTGAATCAAAGAACATTTCAAGCTGTATAGACGAAAAGCTAAACTTCATTTTTGTTACAAAAGGAGCACCTGCTACACTCTGAAACATAATCAGGTTGAAAACCAGACCGTTTGTCGTGGTTCAAACCCAGCCGGCAAC
>NW_009951450.1:0-4286 GCF_000696875.1 Nestor notabilis | reverse complement strand
ACTCTGGAAATGCTATCTTAAATCTGTGTTCTGATATGTTAAATATACCTATATTCTGGTTCCCATGTATACATGTTTTCAGTTTCAACAGTAATTATCTATATGAATCTTTTAAATAATTAAGTACTGACTGAGCTGAATCTGCCCCTGATACTGAATTCATGCAGTCAAATTCAGTGCAACCTTTTTACCTTCAATCTGCTTTATGAAAGCCTATTGTGAAGACAGATAAATGGTATTCCACCTTTGCTAGTTACACATTTCTTATACTCATTATCATTAATAGCTTAGCAGCCTCCAAATTGTTACCTTAATCTTTTTTATGTCAATGAGATATTCTCCAGCCATCAACATTTTACAACCTTTATATCTATTAGAAATCACTATATTAAAAATTATGCCCAATTAACAAAAGAAATAATTACATTACATTTAATTTAATAGAAAATGTTGACCAGGTTTCTTCTATTTTTTTCTTTAGCTGACACATTAAAAACATTCTAGTTTGAGATATACATAAATATAGAGATTAACTGTAATGCATCCTTATAAAAATATTTAATAGTCATGATGAATTCATCAGATTATATATGTATATGTATTATTCGCTGTTCTGAATAACATTCTTCCCATATTATGCATGCTTATAAGAAAACAGGCTATACTTGCTATAGTGTCGGACAGCATAAGTTTTTAGGTTAAAAAAAACCCTGATAAATGCGTTTGTTAATAATATCTTACAATCATATTCTCTGTTAGGTAGAAATAATGTAATGTGTGCAACATATGCGTGTGAAAAGGTACTCTGTCCCATTTAAGTCTTTTACTTCTCTGCACCGAGTTTGTACAAATACATCTTCAGATTGTACATGATATTATATAAAGAAATTCTACCTTCCACACTGATTTGGTTGTGAATAGAGGATACGCTAAGATGCCTCCCAAAAGGCTAGAAAAGTCTGGAGAAGAGGATGTGCTTTGTTATGCATTGGACAATTTTATTAAAAGAATGGAAGTCAAAGTGCATTTTCAAAATATGTCTGAGCAGGGTAAGTGTAGTGACTTGAGCAATGCAGACAGTGTTTCAAGTGTGAGAAAGCATGGGAGGAACCACAGACGTCTGAAGGTATTTAGAAAGACACATTCAATCTCTAGGAAAAAAAAAAAAAAGGACAAACTGGAATTTCGTTTTTAGGCTTCCTAAGATTATTCACTTCTCTCACACACTTGATAATTAAATGAATAATATTATGAAATAACTTTAGTTCACATAAATTTGTAAAACAGCAGCAAAGTATTTCCTTCTGACTGAGTCTGTAAGTTTAAGGGTGACAGGAAGGAGAGTCTGCATAGCTAAAGGCAAGATCAGAGTTCATCAGAGGTTCAAGTGCTGATGAACAAACCCTTTAGCCCTCTAAGGATCACTTGTTAAAAGACAGAAGAAGCCACCTGCCATTTGAGCTATACCTGTGATACTTGCCAAAATTTCCTTCCAAATTCTATTTACTTTAATATTTTCACATAAAAATTTACAAAGCTAAGATTCTAGCATACATGCAAAAGACTTTGGGAGCTAGGTACATACCTCCATGTAAGTCAGAAATATGTTTATCTGATGGTGAAGCCTGACAGGAAATGAGAAAAAGATGATGTGAGATAGGAAGAAACTCGAAGAACTACCCAACAAATAACCTTTTTTTTTGTATGAAGTTTTTTTCTCTTAATGCTAATCAATTAAACAAGTGGACCTCATAAAGATTAAGAGAGTTTGCTGATCATTTATATACAGTTAAATTTTAACAATTTTCTGTGAAACTTTCACTGGCTAAATAAATAACATCATAAACAAAATGCATAAATGTGAACATAATATAAGCTGTTTCTTTACCAAATTGATGCCACATCATATAAAAGATAGATATATCAAACAAGTTATTAATATGTCTTCTTTTATCAGTATCTAGAAGGGATTTTGGTCTTTTTTTCACTGTGATGCTAATTAAATTATTAGGACTACTCTTCATCTTTGAAGATGACCTAACATTAATGAGTGCAATTGCAATTAAACTTAAAATATCATTTTAAAAAACAGATTTATGTTTTGAAGAGCCATCTTTAATGCTAACAGAACTTGCAAAACCTCATTACTTTCTTATGCTATCAATAGGGTTATTAAAGGAAAGACTTTAAGAACTGATCTCAAAAGGGAAATTGAAATTTAATACTTTTTCTAATCTACAGGGAGAAAAAAAAAGTTGTAACTGAAAATCTATCAAAATTCTGGTTTTCTGTACATTAAATAAGATTTTCTTCTCTCTCGTTCTCTCTCCCTCCCTGTCTCCCCCTTTATAATTATTATTCTCTTTTTTACCAGTTCATCTCTAGGTCAAATCAAGTTCATTTATGTCCAGTACATTATTCCAGTTCAAAGGAAAGGCGTAGATTAAAGAGTATAGTGAAATACCTTCCAATCTGCCATGGATGCAGTATTTAATATTAAAGTCAGGTGACACAACTGCAGCTAGGCCTTGGTAGCTAACCTAGAGACCTCCGGGTGTTGAGCTGGAAGAGATGAAGTCTGATTTGACTTCATAGTATAAACAGAATGTCATCCACACATCAAAATTCCACCCACAGTGAACCCCCGGCACGGTTAATGATTATAATCTTCACATTTAATCATGGGAACACAGTGACAGGCAAACAAAGGTTAGCTAAACTGACAGTTCAGGCTGTTTGAATGGAAAAGGGGGACTTCACAAGTTTTATTTTAAAATGTGTATATTCTTCCAACAGCACTTTTCAGCTTTAGACTCAAGGAGTCTACAAAGCCTGACTACTTGCAGAAATTGGCAGTGTGCACAATTAACCTTTAAACTGCAGAAAGACTGGAAACTCTGATGCTTTCTTTAAAACAGTTGCTATGCCAAGACTACTTTTAAGGTTAAATTAAGCTAAGGGCACTTAAAAGGTAAAGGAAGAAATACAGCACTAACATGTCAAAGTGTCATAGGAAAAAAATGCCATTTTAGAAATGACATAGTTATAAGGATATTCTTTTTTACTTAGGTTAAAGAACAGTGACAACTTACTGAGAACAATATTTCAATGTACATTTTATTCTCTGAACAGTTTGGTGCTCATGAAACTCTTGTGGATCCTTTCATGTCCCTTCATCTTACCATTGTAATGTCCAGAAAATTAGGGACTTAAGAACGAATGCAAGCACCCCAAACTTTCTTATATTAAAAATATATATTCACTGGTCTATCAGGCATGTATGCTATAAAGGTATTCAGGTTTGGTATGGAAAAATGAGTAAAAGTGCAGCAGTGTGACCTTACATTAAAAATGAACCTAATCTAATCCCTGCAGCAGACTGGTATTTGCAATAGAACATAACTATTTACCATAAATTGAACATTTAAACAAATAGTCACTTGCTCTTTAAAGCATTCTGAGTTATTGAATTGTTTTTGATGCTTTTCAAGAGGCATTACTTCATAAGTACTATTAATAGAAAGAATCAATACAATAAATTCACATTAAATTGATAATACAGTTTTGTATGCAACTCAGTGCTATTGCAAAAGTTCTCAAATTAAAATACAATATCAAAAGAATGATGAGACACTTTGAAGACATGATGCTCCAGATGAGCTCCAAGGTGACTTGCACAGGCCAGGATCAGAGATTTTATGGGTCACAGGGACTATTCAGCCTGCAAGACTGCTGTCTCTTAAGCTCTCTTTGCCACTGCAGCATGTAGAAAGCCAGTATCTCCTTCCATTTTCCAGCCAGACATACCAAGCAGGAAGGAAGTAGCAGTGATCACACATCTGTGGCACTGATGTCTATGAAATATTGAACATCCCAAGCCTGCCACAAGAACAGGTAGCAGAGGAAAAAGCATCTGGCATTTGCATCACTATGGCCTAGCTAAACAGGGGCTGACAGGAATGTAGTGGCTTTCTGCAACATCAAGAAAGGAAAGCCATTTAGGGAAGGACAAGAACATGTTATGAAGTGAATCTAAATGTATTCAAGCTTAGTATTAGAAGTTTTCTAGTCATAAGCATGATAAGGAATACAAATGTCCCTCTAGCTAAAGAAAGAGTGGGCAAAATAATATAAAATAATTTTATAGTTTATTTTTTAAAAGTTTGACAGTGAATGGCAGCAGTAGCTGAAAGTACAGATGATGACCATGAAGTTTTCTTGTGACCCTGTTTTTGTACGTAATGAAATAGCAGTTTGTCCTGGGTTCAGCTACAGCAGGCTTTTTT
>NW_009951449.1:0-4348 GCF_000696875.1 Nestor notabilis | reverse complement strand
ATATATATTATATAATATATATAATTATATAGATATATTAAGATGTATATGATCTCATTAAAGCTGCAGCACATTTTACAGGCTAGCTAACAGCTACCAAGATAACTTTGATATACCTTTGGGTCTTTAGGAATAGTTGCTAGAACAAAAATGTGACAAAAAAGCAGCCAAGGTAAGATAAACTAATATTGTATGTTGGAGTTAGACCTATTTGCCTATCACATCTGATGAATCACTGGGACATTAGTGCAGAAAGGGATGAACAACTGCGCAAAGACCAGCCAGTTATTTTAAAGTACTGCTGAACATAGGGCAGGTTAAATTGCCCATGAGCCCTGTAAAGCCAAAGAACAGCAACATAGCCAATTTTAAAATTGATTTTAATAAAGGCTAGAAAAAAAACCCACAAATGCTATTGGAGAGAAATAAACGCTGGCCAACATGGAAATTCTTCCACTACAGCTCTTCTGCTAAGTTGATGTTTTATGTTTGATTCACCCAGGGAAGAAGGGCAGAGATACCCTGGAATCATCTTACCACCACAGAAATGCAACCAGCTCAGAAACACAGCTCATCTTCAGTATGTTAAGGAGGACAAATAACACTATTGTAGCTTATTCATTCTACGGTAAGAATTAAAGGAAGAAAAATTAATTTATATGATGTGGTTTTTGGCTGGGACATTTGTACCAACTCTCCTATGAGAGTCCATTTTATGTTACATTTATGTAACATTTTATGTTACTGATATGTTTGTATTTAAAGACATATATCCAGGGATATACACTGGAAGCATACAGTTCTTGTACAGTCAGATCCTTTCTTTTATAATCTTGTTTTAATAGATTCATTTTGTGAGAGTATAAAATATGAAGACTTTCTTGAAACTAGACTCCCAATGCATCATGAAACTAATACATACAAATTGATTCATGCTTGTGTTGCTGTCACATGCAGTCTTCTTCAAGAGGAAGGCTTGAATCAGCTTGCCTTTGCAATAAGCATACACAAACTCTGCAATTCTGTCTCCATATTTCAGATATTAAACTCGGGTGCTTATTACCTGGGTTGTGGAGTGCTGACTTACTCGATTGGGTCGAATTCAAGATGAAAATATACTCAGTGTCTGTCTTGTTCCCACCACTGATCAATTATAAATGGATAAAACTCTCAGTTCTCCTTACCAACTGATACCTTTGCAATTAACTGGCCACTCACATAAAGATCTTTTATTGACAGTAATTAAGAGTCCAACATGAAATCCATTTGCATAGTAGGAGA
The DNA here is from genome assembly GCF_000696875.1 of Nestor notabilis. Classification (NCBI taxonomy): domain Eukaryota; kingdom Metazoa; phylum Chordata; class Aves; order Psittaciformes; family Psittacidae; genus Nestor; species Nestor notabilis. The sequence continues at coordinate 3,067 of NW_009951449.1, read as the reverse complement.
AAAAGTATGCCTAACATTTATTTCTCATATGGAAATTTTTTCTCACCTTGAAATGTTATCTACTGCACATAAAGGGCATGCATTTGGAAAGTGTCAATATATTCGTTCTTCAGAAGAAAAATTGGCATCACTACTGTTAAAATACTTTTGATTGTTTGCAAATGTTGAAGTACATAGTTTTAAATTCACTTTATATTATCTGTCCACTCACACCCTGCTCAAGCCTTCCTTTAAGGAATTCTTAGTTTAGGGAAAATAATAAAACTTAAAGCCTAGTAAAAACATAACTGAAAAACTACATGGTTGCTCTGGAATGTGGTTATTTCAGTTATTTCAAAAAGCACATAGAAGCACCAACTCTAAACATTCTCATACAGAAAATACATTAACCGAACCATTTCATTTCAGCCCTTTGAAAGGGCTACAAGTGAAATAAAACCTCTGCAACTTCAAGTGCATTCAAGATTTCTGGGGTGTCCAGTTTGCTCTAAGGAAACAGCTTTATTGCAATCATAACCACCTGGCCACCACTCAAAAATTCGTCAAATGAACCTGCTGGTTGAAAGGCTGACTGCAGCCTAGAAATCTCAAAGATAATTAAGCTCTTACAAATTTAAAGAACCCAGATAAAGAGATCCAAAATAGAAGACCCTCTGAGGGAAAGGCAGCTAAATCTCAGCTGCTACCCAGCCTGTCTGGCATCACCAGCTGGCCAACTAGTCTGTTCTTCAGTCAGCAGGGCTGTTGCCCCAGATCAACCACAATAAAGATGCTTCTATTTTCTTGGCAGAGGTACTGAAGTTACAGTAACAGAAAGAGGAATAGGAGTTCTGGAACAGAAGTCTGCAGGAAGCGGATTTACACCAGTTACACCATCGAACTAAATTCACACTGATAATTAGATACACATTTTTTCTACGGGCACATACATGCACTCTTTCATTTTACAAGACTACACCACCCGATTTTGGAGTACACAGAAGATAAAACTAAAAGCAATTCAAGTTTTCAGTGTGAAACCAATCAGATATATGTTTACATCTATGATAATGTATGGCTCTTGCTCAGCTACTTCTTCATCCCTGACGCCACACTGTTTTAAAACATATTAACTAGCAGTCTTTAAAACTTTATTTTTAGGTTTGCGACAAGCACAAACAGCCAAATTTATTGTGCTAACTTGTGTTAATATTAGCATGTTCTCACACTACACTACTACACTGTATTTGCAACAAGAGAATGGAAGACCATTACTTGACGCTCTCTTCAGTGAGGAAATGGACTTTCTATAGAATGGGTGGACTAATCCAAGAAGTATCTGAACTCTGCTACGTTTGGTTTTGGTTTTTGTTTTTCTTCCAGCCAAAGGCAATTTCAGGAGAAACGGACAAATGACTGCAATATTTCAACAGCCGAGTGAGCCAGACAGGCTCTTTTTCTAGAAAGGAAGAAGCAGTAGAGATACCACAACTCAGACTCCCAAGTGTTTTACAAGAACAAAGTAAATGTTTGGTAGATGAAAGATACAGGTTTGATGAAATGAGGTTTTGGTCTGGGGTTTTGTTTAGGTTTTTTTTCTAGCTTGAAATGCATACATTGGATGTGCTATGGAGTGTTTAAAAGGGAAAAGTTTATTTGGGGTCATAGTTTATGACTATTCTTCAGAGCAAAGATTTGTCTGTTGAACTGATTTCTGACACCACAATTCACCACTCATGCTGTATTTCAGCCTTGTGAAGCCTCAATTGTCTTTTATACACATTTCCTGTCTCTGTTGCCATCATTTGCCTTCTCTGTACCCAGCAACAGTACTGAGACGAATGCATGCATTTAAACATGTCCCAGAAATGACAACAGATCAAGCAACCACCTGTTACCTCCTTAAGTATTGCCTCTGTCACTCTAGCACCATGACTAGAGACATCAACCACAAACGGGGATCCCACAACTGTATGAGCTGCTCTGTGAACACAGGATAACAGGATCTTTTAAGATGAATATACAAGTAAATATATATTAATAAGATAACCTTCAGCTTCAAATATCCTGCTTCCTTTTTTCATTAAGAACAGATTAACACCTTACCCTTTCCATCCCAGAGGCACAATCATTGTTTTTGCTTCCAAACCAAACCATATAGAGCCATTAACCACTACTACATGCAGATAGTACCCATTGTAATGATCTGCCTCTGCAAGCTAACCCCGGCCTTCTGTATTGATGTGTCCGCTTCAGACCAACCTTTTTTAGAGCAGAACAAAGGAAAAACAAAACCAGAAATCACCAACATAACAGACACATAGGCCAGGCAGATTTTCTTCCCCTTCTACACTAATCCAAGATTCATCTAATGTTGATACCTGTGTACGTACCACAAATCATGTGCAATGTCAATGGCCAACCTAAAATGCTGTTTGTACTCTTGTTTTTCCACTTCTGCAGGTGATATGATGTAAGAGCAACTCAGTAATTCTTTTATTTAGCAAACAAAGACATTTGAATTTTGCTGCTATTTTGTTTGTCCCAAACCTTGTGCTAGATGATAAAAATGGAAAAAGGGAAAAACCAGAGAAAGAAGTCCCCGAAAAAGCCAGTAGAATCCATTTTGGTGTAAGAACTGGTTCTGCAACTTCATCTCTCCCTTTAGCGAAGCGATTTCCAAATCCAGGAACGTAAATGAGGCGACAATCTTCTCTGCTTGTGATCCCCTGAAACCCTTCTGCCCTAAGATGTCTTCCCGCCACCTGAGGAACGCACATCGGACTGGAGAGAGCGGGAGGAGAGCGGGAGGAGAGCGGGAGCACGGCCCTGCACCTGTCGCAACGCTCCACAGTCCTTCCCGCTTCCGCGCCCATCCTATGTCACACCACAGACAAAATGCCCCCTCCGCGCCAGTGAATCCCTCCTGACAAGGGCAAGGAAAGCAGCCCGGGCCGCCAAGCAGAGCGCTGGCACGGAGCCACCGCGCATCCTGGCAGTAAAAGATAAAACGCAACACTGTGGCGCTTCTGACAGGGCAGCCTTTCTGCTTGTGGAGGGAGCCACACAAAGATAAAGGAGGAGGACG
>NW_009951448.1:0-4020 GCF_000696875.1 Nestor notabilis | reverse complement strand
GCCCTGCTCAGCCTGGCGCAGCCAGCTGCCCGATCGCGCTGCCAGCGGGCCCAAGGCAACGCTTGACTCGAGTGCTCATGTCACAGAGAAGAACCTGAAGCCACCTGAGCGTACTCGTGTGCGGAGCCACGGGCGAAACCACCACCCCAGGAGAAAGGGACGGAAGGACCCGACAGGAACAGGAACAGGTCAGTACCTTCAGCGCCTGACATCACACCTATCTGTGCTCATAGAAACCCCGATTAGACCCTTAAAGCCCAGCCCCTGAACTTACTCTCGGAGCTGTGCATCTCCATCACACAGTACAGGAAAGGAACAGGTGGGCAAGTGAGAGCAGGACTCAAACTGTACATACTGCAGCATACACTATGACATGCCAGGATCTCTCCTGGCAAATGAAGGAAGGATCTTGACAAGCCAAAGACTCAGAACAGAAAACAGACAAGGAAGAACAGGCTGGTGAGGCAGCTTTTACCCCTGTAGAGGTGGAATATACCAGTGTGCCCCATTTCTGGCGTGCTGCTGCTACTTGGAGTTATTAAATATGTAAATATATGTACAGGAAGGCAGAGATACTGCCCTCAGCACATACACTCCATTCTCTCCAACACATCAGCCCGGCCAGAACCATGATTTCTGATGTATTTTCACTTTGCTACCTCCTTCCTCTCCTTGCCTATACTTCAACACCACTTGCAGCTGAAACAGTAGCATGGTCTTACCTTTATACCTTTTATACTCTTTCAATGAGGCATCCTTAAGTGACCCTAGATGACTTGGTCTGAGGTACTAGAAACAGGATTGAAGTGGCTACTTTATTGCCTTCCAGTGGTTCCTGGGGAAATCGTCATCAATTGTTAATAGTTGCACATAGCTTTCATTACAGTCTTGCAGCCCAAAGCAGACAAGGGATGGACAGACAAGCTCCACATCAGTGGAAGCAGAACTAGGTGAGCATCAAGAACCTCCTGAAAATGAACAGGGAGACAGACAGAAAACTTTGCACCCAGTGTACAGCCACGAGTAGTGTTAAGTGAAAAATTTATGGGAAGAGCACTCTTTAATATAAACGTATCTGTTCACTTTGGCATAAACTACTCTGCTACATATTATGCATGGCAGAACAGGACCATTATTTAAAAGCCAAAGTACCTGACTCATGGTATGTTTTATCTACTCTGTCACAGCAATCCATCTTTCTCCTATCAAAACCACAGGTCTGTCACTCAGAACAGAAATTCTGGAGCTATATACATATTCTCAGTATACAAATCAATGCAGGCTGTGAGTACACATCTGTCTCCATATTGCAGATACTCAAGAAACATAGGACTGGAAACCCGGGCCAGTTTTTGACCTGCTTCTTGCGATGTTCTAGTATGAAGCTTCTTTAATGTGTGTGATATGTGTGTGATGCTGTCAATAGCTAAATCTCTTTTGTCTTTCACATTTTTATTAAATGAGGAGAAACTAAATTGGTAAGAAAGTCAAAATTCAAGGAGAGGTAAGACAACTAGAGGCCAACTAGTTCACTCTAATTAGTGTTTTCACAATATGTAGGCTGTTAGATCTGTGCTGTCAACTTCCCAAATAAAAGCATTTTTGAATCTAAAACATTAAAAAATACACAGGTGGCAATGCAAAACAGATTAGTTCTATAGTCTCTCAACAAATAGTCCAGAAAAGAATACATTGAAACTATGCCACGTTATTAAATAAATAAATCGATGTTTCTCAGTTCCAACTTGTACTCACCAGACAGATGTAGCCTACAAACTCATCAGAACAGCAGTGTGAGAAAGAGCAATCAGACATGGTGAAACACAGCTTTTTGAAAGAAAGTACCCTGAGTACACTAATTGATAGCACATGTGTCTAATGTGCACCAAACTTTTTGAGGATTCAAATGGGTATGAGCATCTTCCACATTTTTATATGCAATGGCATCCAGTTTCACTGTGGGCTGCACTATTGAGGGCATGCCTTTAAGCTGGCGTGTTCATTTAACATGAGTCATTTGGTGTGGAAACAACATAACAGAAACATCCACAAACTAATGAATTGTGAAAGAACTACAACATATCCCCCTTCAGGCTTCCACCTACTAAAGTGTCAGAAATAAAGTTAATATCACAAAAATGATTCAGCAAAAGAGGAATTAAACACTAAATGTCAGTCAACCCTTTCATAAGTCAATCACTTGTTTTAACTGTTTTAATTTGAAACAGTACCAGTCAGTACAGTCACCTTAGAAAAGATCAACAGAAAAAGACACTCCAGCCTTGATTTTTGTAACTACTGCAACTGCAGATAAGATACCTTTACATGATGGAAATTGCAAACTAGGTTTTTCTTGATTGATATTGTCCTTCTGAATTTGAGGGGTTTTAAAACTTAAGACCTCACCCCTTCCTGTTTTTCCTCCCTAAAAGCTGGTTTAACATATAAACAGATCAAAGAAAGAACCAAACACTTGCCATGCAATGAACCAGAATGAAAGATTAGCCTAGCAAACAATGCTGTGAACAGCCTAACTTCCTCATCCCAAGTTACTACAATAACCTACAGAATCACAGCAGTTTATAAAGCTACTTATAAACATATCTAAGCAGATATCTAAGCTTACATTCATATATCTAGCATGCATACTTCTCCAGTGCAGCTAGAGGAACCTACTATGCCCTTACATTACAGTTGCTGATTTGTGTTTTGTGTTTTGGCACTGAAATGAGTGCATAGCACTTTGAGGGCCAGATTTTATCTCCCACCCACCTAGAAAGTAAAAATGAAAAGCTGAGTGTTGCAGAAAGGGATATTAAATAGAAGTCACTATTAGTCACTTCCATACCAATCTAATTTCAAATGAGGAGACTGCGTACATTAATCTTTTCAGGTCTAACTTGTACACTTATATTAGGCCTTTGGAATCTGTCTGCAGACCTCTGGAGTTCATCTACCAGGCACACACTGTACTTTCCTCTCCCAGTGTCTTAGTGAGGAGGATACTCTGGTTCAATTACTGCTGCCTTAGATACCTGTTAAGTTATCATGCATGTCTGTACTGTGCAACTGAGTACGGTGCAACTGCGTTCTGCCAGCTAGGCTGGCACTGCTCCCTCCCCCCCCAGGATACCCCACAGTTCTGCTGCTCTCATCAGGTGCCCAGAGGAGGTATCTGTGTTAGCACAATGATGTGTCTGACCTCCTTATCCTTGCCTCTCCACAAGGCTAAGGCCTCCCGACAGGCAAGCAGTGTACCAAACGCAGTTACCGCTCTCATACATTAACTACCACCCCTCTGACCAATGTAGTCCATCTGATTAATGCCTAATCTGCTTGTGAATCACCTCCTGAGCCACCACAGCTTTCAGCATGGCATGAAAACTTAAGAGCTCTTGAGGTGTGTCAAAATTCTAATTTCAGTGCTGCAACAGCTACCTCAGCTATGAAACTAGTTCATCAGTGGAATGCTCAGTCTCTGTGCTGCTCTTTACTAAGTAGTGTATACTCAAAAATACCCTTAAGAAGAAGCTTTAAGAACTGCTAGCTGTTACCAGCACAGTTCCACTGCAGTGCTAACCACCAGTGCAATTCCAGGAGTAGAAAGAAACACAAAAGCACAAATTCTGTGTGAATTTCAAGAAGTCAGTATATACATGGATAAGAACATAACTGGTTTTGATGAAAACAAGAATTTTTGCTTAAGGAATTTTTGGCCTAACCTATTTCAAAGACTAAACTATAAAGAACCACTTCTATTATACGGTAGCTATTGTAAAACTTCCACTGGTGTTTCTACTTGCGTTTTCTAATTGTGTACGTTATTTAAAGTGCGATGCTTCTAGCAAAGTAGTACCAGTGTAGTGACTTAGCATTCTGCTGTTATACTTTTTTTTAAACCTATATAAGGATTAAAAGCTTCCAGCTATGATTAATTTGTCAATACTTACAAAAGTGTTTCGTATCTCCTGCAAAGTTGGATGCAATGCCTGTTTGTCGTGGTTCAAGCCCAGCCGGCAA
>NW_009951447.1:0-4302 GCF_000696875.1 Nestor notabilis | reverse complement strand
GCCTGTGCCTGGCGCAGGGCGTGGTGCCGCGCTGGGGGTGCCGCTCCGCAGCCCTGACCGCCCCGCACGGCGGTTTTAGAGGCACACGCCGCTCAGGGCAGGGGGTGCTGGGGCATAAGGGCCGTGACTTCGTCGTGCATTCGGAGGGGTAACGTCGTATTTAACGCGGTTACTTGAAATGCGTTGCTTGTCTTGTGGCTTAAGCGTTTGGTTTTAAGGCAGTTTTTCTTACAGTGTGTGTAACCTTGTTCTCTTACTGAAATTATGAATCTTGCTTTCAATAGGCCGGGAGAACATAAGGTTCTTCGACTTTTGACTCTGAAGTTGGATGTGCACTAAACTGTAAGTCTTCCGATTTTGTTTTTGAACTTGGATGGATCAGTGGAGTAATTCATTTACATTTGTGAGGCAAAAACTTAAGTAGCAATTTAAGTGGATTTCACCTGCAAATATATTTCTCCTGGACTGTGGTAGCTGCTAAAGAAATAGAAAAGTAAAAAACATCTGTAAAGCCTATGGGGGAGGGGTTGCCGTAAGCTGTCTTTTTAACTAATTTTTTTTGTGATGGGCCTTATTTAAGTGTCAAAGCCTTACAGTCACCTTTTAAGCTTTAGTCGTTGTATAGGAAACACCTGTAAATGCAGTAGTGGTATATTTCCTTACATGTAACTGAAGGAATTGAGATTAGATGGTGCTTTTTTCCTTGTGCACAAGGAATGTTTAGTCAATTATTTACTTAAATAAACTGATTAATAATAGCTCAGTCAGAATACGAATACGTTTCTGAAAGTTGTTTATTATGTTGTTGAAATACAGGTGCAATTTTTGAAAGATGTAATAAAATACTAAGTTTCTATTATAATAATTTTTTTGAAGGTTGAAAGGGACTGTTCTAGATGAAACCGTAGAACGTGGTCAAGCAAATTTATTACAACTACTAAAGAACAAAGTAGCAGCTCAAATAAGCGATGAGATAATTCACTATAATTTTAGTACATGCAGAAATTCAGTTGTGTGTCAATAGTTGCATTACTGCTCTCTTGAATTTTTTTTCTCTCCGGGTAGCTGGGGTAGGAAATTAGAATCTGGCTATAGCTGTTCGGATATCTAAGATTGTTTTGCTAATGCGTTACAGTTCTTATACACTTTCTTCTTTGGGGGAGGGCTCGTATCCTCTCCACAGCAGAGAATCGGTTATTCTGTGTTCAAGAAACTTCCTGGTAAAACGTTTCTGTACATCTAGATCAAAGCTGTAGAGACCAGAAATTAGTGTCTATAGTCTATAAAACATTATAATGCACTTGTACACGAGAGGAATGAAGAACTCTGTTGTTAGGTGTACCTTGTCTGGAAATGTTACCGCTGTGTGATATGTTATCTGTGTTCTAAAGGTTGTTTTGCTGAAAAATAATTGACAATTTACTTATGCTGTCATATAACGAGGCAAAATACATTCTTTCTAACCTTGCTAGTAATTTTGGGCTGACCAGGGTGTCAGAAGTTCTGTGGTGGTCTGTGGGAAGCCTTGTGGACATGGTGGCTTGTCATGATAAGGAAAAGACAGAAATGTTTTAAATACCCCTTCATAGTTTCTGCTATCCAAAAAATAAGTTGATGTAGAAGCAAGAAGGGGAGAAAAGAAATTGAGTGTGTTTTCCAAGTGGCTTTCTAGATATTTTACTCTGACGTTTTTATTTTTTTTCTTACCTAGATACAAGAGCTTTATGTGCAGTGATAAAATATTAACCCTAGTGTCAAGAAATTGGATCATATTGTATAGAGGTGTTAAGTAAACAAGAATTGTTAAATATCTTATTTCATATTTCTCCCCAACAAGAACTGTAATCTGCACTCCTGCATTTCTAGAAGGAGTAATGGGTTTGTGGTGGTGAAATAATGGTTACCAGCAGCTGCTGCTATAATTCATTGTCCACTGGGGAGGAGTCCGTGTAACACCTGGTAATTTGAGCAAGCCTTTTAGACCAAACTTGCACAAAGCCTTTGATATTTGTGCCAGACCTTTTGACCCTCAAAGGTAGAGTGGGAAGAACTTTCTTTTTCTGCCTCTTCAGTTAAGATTTGCTAGAATTAAAATACACTATTAGGAAAATACTTTTTCTTTACACTATAGACATACGAATTTCAAGGAAAACATTTCATTCTGTTGTGTATGATTGAGGTGACATTTTTTTGAAGTTCAGGATTTTTTTTCAAACTTCAGAATGGCATTGAGACATTTGCTTAGCGTGATTTATAGACCAGCACTTTAGGCATGAAGCGTAATTAGTCAATAGTGGAATTAATTTACTCAATAAGGAAAAAAGAAAAAAAGTTAAAGTACTTCCTGGAAGTACCTCTCCTGCAAGTCTTTTTTTGTTTGTTTGTTTCATATTTGGTGAACTTGGCTTGTTGTGGAGTGGCAAGTTATATGTAAGGTTAGCATACTAAGTTAGTAAAGAAAATCTCTTATCAGTCTGTATTGAAACTCTGTCATGATTTGTGTTAGTTCTCTGTGCCACCACTGGGTCCTGGTCAGCGTCACCGAGTACTTGTATGGAATTAAAATATGACTTTCACTTACATTTGAGTGATACTTTTGACTATTCAAATTAGCTTTCAGGAACTTAGTTGCAGTTCAGGATTATACTTGACAACCCATGCCCTGGAACTGAATAGTAATTTATCACCAAAATCATTACTGCAACACATGTTTTCCCTAGATAGTGTTGTAGCTAATATTAAAGACTTACATAAACATGTGTCTCAAAGACTTGGTTATCTTTGGTCACCTCCTTAACCTCTGGGTATCTGTTTCTCACTGTGAAGCTCTCTGTGTGCTCAGATACAGAAAGCAGGTGAAGACTAGTGTGGCTTTTTGTAGAGCCTTGTTGTACCTTACTGTGTTGTATTCATTAAAATGCATTTGCTAGTAACTACCATATCTGTTTAATATTAGGAGACACACTTTCTGTGTCTCCTAATCTTAATATTGGCCTGTAAAGCAAATAACTGGGTTTTAAGAGCTGAGGGATGTTGTGAAAGTGTTAGTCACTGTGTTGAAACCTTGAAAGTCACAGAAATGCTTTCTTATACATGCTGAAAGATTACAGGGAATTGGCTGCTATTTACTCCACAAATGTAACTGGTAAATGTATGCCCGTCTTCTAATGCAGTTTTATCAGTTATTAAACTATACTTAGGTTAACATGAAGGAGTTTTTCTACTTGTCTTGGCTTATTAATGTTGCATTGAAAGTACTAAAGCTAAATGAACGGAATGTTTACTGCACAGTTAAATTACTTTATTCTTTTATTTTTCAGAAATAAATTTTTGAACAGACTAGATGGACATGCATTAGGATAGCAGGGGCATGGTGTTCCTTCCTGTAGCCAAGCCTGGGAAGAAAATAAGGTGTGTGGGGGGGAAGCAGGGGAGGAGAAAATGCTTCTCTGGAAGATGATGATCCTGAGATGGATGGGTTGGATACTGAGTTCTTTAAAAAAGTCAGTAAATCAGGAGACTTCTGAGTAGTCACAGTCACAGGTTTCAAGATATTCTGATAAAGCAAGTCTGTCTTGCATGATTAGTGTCTCTTGTTTTATTGCATGAGTAGTAGTGATGTCAAGAAATAATGATGAATTCAAGGAACAAGCAACCTGGGACAAATTGAAGTGTGTAAGAGCAAACAGCTGCACTGAACATGTTGAAGGGGGGGCTTCACGTAAACAGCAGATGGAAGAGGAGGAACTGTGACAAAGTTGGCTGTTACTAGCAAAAAGAATGTAGGACAGTTAGGCTGGTGAGTGTCCTATGAGACGGTCTGTTCTTGGGGCCTGTTACATAGCTTGGTAACTCTGCCTGAGTACGCCTTTGGTCTCTTTCTAGTTCAGTGTTCCGTGTGTGGTTAAAGTGGATGTGTGAGGTGAAACTACTACTCCAAGGGTAATGACTGCCCCAAGAGGAAAAGAAATTTCTCTTTGATTGCTTCTTCTCGTCTCCGAGAGGAAGAGGAGCTCTTTTGCCTGTAATGAAGGCACAGTTAAGGTAGCACAGACCTATTTCAGAGCACTCTTCCATATTCTTAGTGTCATATTAACAGAAAGGTTTAGGATGGAAGTATAAGGAGGAAGACATAAGGTGTCAGTGTAATCATCAGCAGGTTTTGCAGGCCTCTTCCTGGAAACATGACTATACTGTAGTAACGATCCCCTTTGATTTATTTAGCTTTCTGTCCAATCAGATTGTTGATATTTGCCATGAGATGTCAGCGAGACAACTGATACCTTCTTTCTGTGTATGCAG
>NW_009951446.1:0-3869 GCF_000696875.1 Nestor notabilis | reverse complement strand
TTTTTTACCACTAGAAGCATGTTTAAATGTTTGAATATTGCTGCTTGCCTGAGACAGATTTCTTTTATGTTGACCGATTATTTGTTTTCTGAGCCAGCTAATGGATTTAAGCTCAGTAGTTAAAAATTATATCTGTCAATATACTTTGCCTCATACATGGTTTACATTAAATAAGGTAACAAGTTCTTAATTCAACTTTATTTTCTTCAGATCTTTAAAACTTTTTTATAGTCTTCTTTAGCTTTAACTGATCTATATGACTGTGGTCAATTATGAAATTTTATCACTTGGCTAATTCCTCTGTTTATTTCATTTGTCTCCTATCTTTTGATCATCTTTTGTGTTAAAACTATACATTAATTATTGTTACACAAATGAGTTCCCTGACGTCTTTTGTGGGAAAAGAAGATAAAGATCCATTTGCAAAAATCAGTCCTCTGATCTAATGCTTCTTACTGTGAAATTACATTATCTTTATCTTCGTCTTCATTTTTCTATAACTTTATCCCCAAAGAATTCAGTGACTTAATGCTATTTAGCAGCTTAACACAACAAAACCTTTTTTTTATTTTTAATTTGCTAAATTTAAAATGTTATTTATTAAATAATGCATTTCTAATTTATATATTTAGAAACTGAATTTTGAATATGAAGTAATATGTTTGCATATGAAATATTTTAGCCTGTATTTTTCAATTCGTGGACAGTTTCATTTGACTTTCAAAAAACCTCCTTGTTTTAAATACAGTGGTATCAGTATCATCCAAGAATATCTAAAATAGTCACCACCAATATAGCAATATAAAAGAAGAGAGCATGAGAGAAACTAGATCATCAAAGATGATATCACTGGAGTATCTACACCTTACAAAATAACATTTGTTGCTGGACTGGAGAACCTAACTTAAATGTCAGGTTCAGGAATATTCCTTTTCCTCTGACTAATAGAATCATGAATCCTGATTTCTCTTTTTATTACTAATTTAGTTCTAATCAAAGCCATTTACAGTAAATAAATCAAAGCTAAACTAGCATCATCTGGAGGGCTCTGGAAACACAGCTATGTTTCCAGTCAAATAGTAATCTTCTGAAATGTTTTATGTAAAACCTTCTCTAGAACATACTATTTCTTAAGGAATTTTCAAACAATAACTACAATTCACTCAGACACATACAAACATAATGCTGTGAAATTCTTATAATTCGTACAAGATACTGCATTTCACACTGTAAGTCACTTTTCTTTAGGAATTCCCAAAATAGAAATAAATAGATAAACAAGTACATTAGTCAATCAACAATAAAAAAAAGCTATCTTGCTTTTACACTGTGTGAGTCTCTAGTTAACAATACTGACCTGGACCTGTACTACATTGAGGGGCAAATTCACTTGCAATTTTTTTTCTTTCTTAAACCAATACGTACTTTTCTTTTGACACCTTGCAAAAATGATCTTTCAAATGACAGTAAGTATCTTATTGTGAGTGATTCTTTTACATTTTCCTTCCAAATCTCTTGTAAGTAACAAGCTCACTAAATGGAAAGTACCTGCAAGGGTTTGACAATGCAATACAAGAATTCAAATGTAAAAGATATTATTCTTACATTAATCAGTTTTAATCCTATTTTATTTTGCTAAGACTTTTTGCATGCATTAGGAGTTTTCTCTGCCCATATTAAAGTCTATCAAATAAAGAAGGTTGGAAAGGAGAGTATATTACTTAGTGCCTGGAGTCTTATAGGAATACTTTCTGCATGTCATTTAGTGGTTCATTTTCACTGACAGAGATGTTCAGTGTAGATATTAAGCAAATATTTTATTAGCTAAATTTAGACCACAGGCAACACTCATTCATATATGTTCACAAACATTTTCTCCAAAACTGCTTTGAGATATTGCTAGTGTCTAAAATATTTTTGAAGATCCAAAGAAGATTACTGTCTGAGCCATGCAGAAGATCTTTTTCCAAAAGTAAATTCTGTGCAGCAGAAGAAGAGAGAGTAAATGTAAAGTGATGGCCTACTGAGATCTATCTGGACAGAAAATACATACTTCTTTTTCAGCGCACTGCCCTGCGCATTCTATTATGTGTAATATACCACTGATAAAAGAAGCAAAGTTCAAGCAATAGTGGTCGCTTTTAACCAAGGTTTGTGAAAAGCACATTTGAATTTCCTGTTCCTGTACAAGCAGGTGACTATCTTCACATGGAGATAATAACTTTACTTTTCCCCTCTGGTTTCACTGCTTTTACTTAGTACACGTACCTGCTGTGTCAACTCACTGCTCCCAAGTATATTGCCAAAAATATATACAGATAAGATTTTCAGTCACATGAATATATGATTTAAGATATCCACAAGAATAATTGCTAGTTTACAGCTAACAGAGAACAAGATCTAGTGTAGCCTTTCAGATGGGGTTAGATCCTCCCTCTTCCTCTGAAGAGCTAGAAGTTTACTAACGCTGCTCAGCAGTACTCAGAGGAGTTAATGAAATTGTAGGATAGGAATAATTCAGCTTTTGCAATTACCCTGTTCTGCTAAAGTCTCATGATACGTAGCTATATATCTGCCCATATATAGGGCTTTTACGTGTCTTCATGTCTTCCAGAATATTTGTCTTTGAAAAGGCACTTCCAGTAGCAGGAACGTAGTGTCCTTTATGTGTTAAGTATGTCTTTTATTTCTGATCTAAATCTCTGACCATTCGATATCATCTATAGTGTCTTTTCTTCCCAATCTACAGTACATTTTCCTTCAATTGGGCACGCTGTGCTCTAAGTTTCAGTTCTAAATGATCTATCTAGGTATTAAAGTTGCATTTAAGCACTTTGTAGTGCTGGATAATTGATGCCTTAAGTTTCTACTGCCTTTTTACTAGTGGTTTCATAGAGTTCATTTGAAGGTAAAGCACCATCCATGAGAGATAATTGGGGGGTTTTGACTGAGCACTGAGCCTAACGTAATTTACAAAAATCTATTACTCTAAAATTCTGAATACATTTCAAGGGAATACTGCCAGGGTAACCAGTATGTGGTCTTATCATGGGTGCTAAGAAGTACAGCTCTTATGCTATGTTAAAATCTCCATAGGTTAAAAGAATATACATAATTCAGGAAATAGTAACTATTTCCCAATTAAAGAAATGCGAAGAGTTGCAATTTGCACAAACTGTGGCCACAGGAGACAAATGGGAAAATATTAATCCTTTTAAACAATTAGAGACAGGAAAGATCATGACGTCTGTTGTTTAACGGTACTGAAAGCCTGTTTAGGGTGCATACATAATGCATCTTAGATTAGATTGATATTCCATAACTATAATCCATTAAACATCATTATAATATAGGAACTACTACAGCACTGTAAAAATTATTACAAAAAGGTTTTAAAGTTACCCTGGGGACTGCAATCTTTTCCTATTAATAACAGAAGTGTTATGGAGTTTGAGTGTTTTCTGCTACACTCTGCAGGCAGTAAGTACATCTCCTGTTAATAATCAAAGAGAACAATCTGACTCTCTGAAAGTGATACAGTTCTCCAAATTTAGACATCCAATTTCTTTTCAGATGCTTTAGACTATCCGAGACTTCCATGTCAGACTACTAACTATGATGCAAGGCCCTTGACTTTCTCAAGTGGCAGACAGAGGGCAGGCTGGATACTCTGGGGCATTTAAAATAACAACACCTTTATCTGCTAGTGGAACTTAATCCAACTGAGACATCCAAAGGTTTTCCTGTGCAGAGATCATCAGGCTAATGCATCCTGTTCCTCAGGCTTTGCTGGTAACTCCATTCATCTAAAGAGATAATTTAACCTGAAAATTTCATGATTTATCAGTTTTCTAAGTACTTCTTTTTTT
>NW_009951445.1:0-4277 GCF_000696875.1 Nestor notabilis | reverse complement strand
GGCCCCCAGCCCGGCGCAGAGGTTCCGCTCGCCGCCGCTGCCCCGGTAAAAGCGGGGTTGTTGAGCCGCAGCCAGGCTTTCCCCTGCTTAGCAGAGCCGGGAAAAGCACTAGAAAGCACGTTGCCTCGTTGTTTTTCCCGTTTTCCCTCTCGGAGGATGCAAAGGAGATGCGGAGATCTCCAGGGCTCTGCATGACAGAACAGCGGCATGTGCACAGCAGAAAGGGACGTTTTAATTAAGAGGAAAAGGAGAGACTGTGGCTCCAGTGAAAAATGCCAAATGGAGCTTTAGCATCCAGGCACCAGAGTGAGGAAATGGATTTCCACAGCATGCAATACATCCTCATCCCTGTTAGAACATGAGGAGCTAAACGAACCCTCCATCTCTGCTGCAGCAGTGCCTTACGCTGGTTCCTGAACCACTAAATCCACCTTCCAGCACAGACAGCCCTTCTTAAATACCTGTGTACCAGGTGCCTTCACCCACTTCACATCTGCCCTTTATGCAGTATGAACACCAAGAACCAAGCACCAAGATCTCTTGACTCTCCAAGGCGTTAAGGGGTTGCAGGAGAGTTCGATGTCTGGCAGCAAGGGCTGGCAGAGCCAGAACACTGAACACAGGGGCTGACATGGGGTCAAGTCAAATGCCGAGGTGCTTGGCCAGGACAAAATCAGAGGCAGGAACAGGGCTTGGACAGGTAGAGCTGGAGGGAGGCTTCCAGAGCCCCGCTGGCTCTCTAGCAGCGCAGCTACCCAGGGCGAGGAAGAGTGGAGGTCAGAGCGGTGAGGCTGAAGCAGCTTGGCTGGTAGCCCCACTACACGTGGGTCCGAGTAACAAGGAGAACCTTCCTAAGAAGGGGCTTGGGGAACGTCTCCCCTTTGCCACTGCTCTTTCCTCCTCCAAACCCAGCTTCTCTCCCAGTTTTGGCAAATCTGCAGTACTGGAAAACACCGAAGTGCAGCTACTGCAGGACAAAGCAGCCAACAGAAGACAATTTGTTAAGGTGTAGCATCACATTGTTTCCAACTTTCTGTGCATGCTCATAATCTATCAGGCCAAAGCACGATCTTCCTGGACACAGCAAAAGGCAGCAAGAATGTGACAGTGCAAGAGCCAGAGCAGCACCTCCTCCCTTACTGCCTCTCATCCGTGCAGCAGTCATGAGACCAGCCTGGTCTTTGAAGAAACAGGCAGGAAAATCCCTCAGCTACAGCGAAGAGCTGAGCATGTACCAACCCTGGTGCTGACTCTCAGGCCTCACAGAACTTGGAGCAGGAGAGACCCTTGGGGTAAGTGGGTGGGCTCATGGACAGTGGGGGTCCAAGACTCCCTTTCATAGCTGTGGGATGCAGAAAAGACCAAGCTAAAGGCCACGTAAACACAATTACTTCATCCAGTCCCTAACGGTCTTGCTGTATTTCCCCAGCTCCTCTCTCTAACTGCTGCCTCCATCCTGCTTATCAGAAGCCTCGTGACCTTCCCCATCCTCGGACAGCCACAGCTCTGTGTCCAAGCTGGAAAAATGGAAAGAGACAGGGGGAAAGGAAGAAAGGAGTTTTTCCAGAAGCCAATGAAATGCAACTGTGAACATAGTTCCCATGGTAACAGCAGGATCCAGGGGAAGAAAAGGGAATGTAAATTGGATTATCAAGGGGATGAAGAGGGAGGGACAAATGAACCAGTTGCATCTGCCAGCCCAGCCAGACCACTGGAACAGCACCCGTGGTGTGTGCCTGAGCACTGCGTCCCTTCCACACCTCAGCACCTGCCCAGAGAGCTCCCTTCACGCTGCTCCACTGTCACCCCACGGGGCGAGGGTCCCCGCAGCACCAGGGCTCACGGGGGGAGTCCTATCACCACCACCCAGCCCAGAAACTTTCCCCTCAGTGGAGCAGTCCCCCTATAATTGATGCGATATATTACTTCCACCGTCTGACATCTGAACAGTAAATGAGGAGGAGGCTCAAAAATGCTCTGAACATCAAAAAAAATCAAAGAGAAGTAACTCATGAGACCCCAGATTTATGTTCGTCCACCCACAGGGGAAACTGAGCACTCCTCCGTGACATTCTAGCAAGGACTCGTGAATACAGTAAAATCAAGGCGGCTTTCAATAAAGCCAGGAGAAGTACAGCAACTCGCATCAGATGGATTTAAAGCATCACATCCAACAGCAGCAGAGCCTGTTCCAGCAGGGTTCCCGGGCTTGGGAACAACCTTCCCAGCCTGAGAAAGGACTACAGCACCTTGGCTGCTCTCCAGATCTGGCTCTCCCTGCACCACTCAGGCTGCTCCCTACACATTCTCCCTGCTGGTGCTTCCCAGCCTGCAAAGGGTTAAGTCTCAAAAGCACCTCCTGGGGTTTTGCTGCTTCTTTTCTGCTCTGTTTTATTTCCTCAAAGACAGAGATCAGCTGCCTGGATCTGGCTTGACCTCCCAGCAGAGCCCACAGCCGCCCTCTCTGCAGCACAGATTGCCTGCGTGCCAAGGGGGAGGCGGCACAGGAGGGACACACGGATTTGCTGCTGGAGCCCTTTTGGAGAAAAGCATGAATATTTCATGGCAGGGAGAAGATGCTTCAGCAGCATCATGCAGATGTGGATTTGTGCTGTGCTGTCAGGGACACAAAAGGCCAGACCCCAGGTCAGCACTCTGCAATGGCCAGGAAGCCCACTGAGAAGCCCCCCAAGGGTAGAGGGGCAGCCCTGTCAGTCCCCAGTAATGCCCTGTCAGAATGCTGCTCTGTCCCCAAAACACAAGGTATTTCCAGACAGTCACCCGAACTGGAGCCCAGGTTTCAAGGAATAAACAACATCCAACTGGAACCAGCAAAGGCATCTCTAGAGGGGTGGGACTGCATTTGTACAATCCCTACAGACGCCCTTTGATTCAGGCACTCCACACAACTTCCTCTGTTCGAAAGGAAAGCAAGGTTGGAGATCCCTGTTTTGACTCTTGGCAACATGTAGAGCAGGTCCTGTCTACGGGTCTCTGAAAGTCTGGCATAAAAGGAGCACCTGTGTCTCCAGAGCATGTGTAGAGGGCAGAAAGGAAACGGACTGAACAGCACGAGGCAGGACAGCCCAGAGCAGGGCTAAGCTCACCCCAGGGTATAGTACCCAAGCGTGGGGAAGGATGGGCCAGCCACCCAGGTTCAAGTCCCCGAAAATCCAGCCATGCAGCACTGATGCCAACAGGAAGGAGCAAGATTTCAGCAAGGGGAGCCTGTGCAGGACCACAGCTCTGGAATTTAATTGAGACAAAGCTGCTACACTTTTCTTGGACATGAATTTGAGTGGGAGGTGTTTGTTACTGCCAATCCATTTTCCCTCAGACACAGTTCTTCCACATGAGGTTGAACCGTTAAGCATTGACAGTGCATCTGTTAAGATTGGCTCTAGAAACCAAATGTTCTTGAAAATAAAGAGAGAAACAAGCTGTGCTTGCCCTTCCTCTTCCCAGCCATCCAGCTCCCAGTACCACAGGGAAAAGCCACATGGAGCAGCCCACATGCACACAGACGGTCCAAGAGAGGCCATGTTCAAAGTATCCCTCTCTGTGAAAGGTGCAGCAGGCTGAGGAACGCAGAGAAGATCCACAGGGAAGGCAGGACTTGGTGAAAGGGTGGTACAGCAATGTCAGGATCATCTCTACTGACAATGTAAGGCTTCAAGGAAAGGTCCTGCAGAAGATCTGGGGAAGGGTTTTCTTTTTACAACCACCTTTCTGTCCTACCTCCCATGGCAGCTACCTTGGGCTAGAGCAAACAGCCTGCTGCTTCAGAAGGAACCTGCGCCCAGCAGATAGCACTAGGATCACCACAGACTACGAGCACTGGAATAGGACATCCCTGCAAACAGAGGAAGATTATCTTCCTCCAAGGTCATGAAATATTTTCCTCAGAGGAAGTGAGAAAAAAACCCCAACAAAAAAGAAAATAGAAAGGCCAATGCAGCCTCCTCACTTGACTCCCTTTAATTAGTAACCATCTGGTTTTGAGAAGAGCTGTCAACCAATGTAGAGCATTTGGCAAGCGTCCTCAGCTGCTGCTCTCCTAACGTCAGTTCTTCTTGGAAACGCTTTAGGCCCCGAGATGCCAAAAGGAAATGAAAAGAAAGGTGAAAGAGAGAGTGTGTGAGTGAAGCACAGGAGCAGGGATGCACTATACCCCAGCGGACTGAGCGACACATTCCCTGGTTGCACCTCCAGGCTGGGGAACAAGCGCTCCGGCTGGCCATGCGGGAGGAACCTCACGCACCATGTTCCAAACAAGC
>NW_009951444.1:0-4244 GCF_000696875.1 Nestor notabilis | reverse complement strand
AAAATTATTTAAAAAAACAAATAAGAAACAGGTCCTTCTACTCTTCTACCTACCTGAGGTAAGATGGATCAGAAGCAAAGCATGATGTGCCACTACTATGAACACTTAAAAAAGTGAACGTTGTTTCAATACAGTGTGTCTACGTAGGCTTCCTTGAGCACAGATTGGTATGTGTGAGGATTTAATCCATGTATGAATAAACAGAACAGGCACAAAGAGCAGCAAGTCAGCAGGGCTCTCTGCTCACCACTTAATGCTTGTCTGCCTGTGCTTATCTGTACCCACACATTGCATATCTCTGAGTCTCAACGTACATTAGCTTTTCAGCTCATGCCGGTTTAGCACCCATCTGCCATCTCTTCCGTGAGGGCAGTGCTATCAGCCTAAGCTCCCATGGTCATATGCCACATTATATTGTGAAACACTGAGGTTTTTGTTTATAGATCCTAGATACAAATTTCAGATAAGTATGATGATATTGTGGGTCTGTTTATTTTTGTTGTGCTTTTCCCATATGCTAAATACCACACTGAAACATGCTCAAACACCTACTAAAAAAGGCGTCTGGGAGATATTTAATTTCACAGCCAAATACGGACCTTGGTTGAAACAAATTCCAAGATGCAGATGTTCCGGATCAAACGTATATTGAAAAGTCAAATTCCAGACTTCTGTAAGGTGCATGGAAAGTAAATGGCTGAAGCCATCCACCGTGATCACTGAGAAGTAATCCTTTTACATTTCTGGTGGGTTTTTGTAGAGCACAGCAAAGTCAGCCTGACCTGGAGCAGTGGGTCTCATCTTTCCTGTCCTTGTCATGTACACTCATACTGTGCTCAGAACACAGAATGCTGTAGTGGCACCACGAACATCCTGCTAAACGAAGTGCTGGGGCTTGGATGCTGAGGTGCAGCAGTGCTGCACCCTGCCTTGCAAACCGGACGGCTGCAGGGCTGGGATCAGTTCCCATCCTTAGCGAGCCCCTCCGCGTCTTTCCTCTGTATCGTAAGGTCTTCAGGCCAGTTGCAGAGTCTCCCTGCAGTCCTGTGCACAGGGGAAAGAAGAGTATGTCTGAGGCCATTGGGCAACACGTCTATTAGTGTAATGATATGACAGTGTTTAGGTTTTACAGGGTTTCGTCCCCTCTGGATGTATCATACCATGCAGCTAAGTGTGCTCACTGGCTGGCCAAAGCTAATTGGTCCTGCAGCTACGCGTTTTTGGGAATGCACCTGATGCTGCGGATGCCCTTCAATTGTACACATGCTGCACCCCTGCTGTTAGACAGCAGACAGCTCAGACCAGCTCTGCTGGAGGACTGGACTTTCACCCTTGATCTTGGCTCAAGGGTGGAGGAGCAGCTTCCCGTTTGCACTTCAAGATGGAGAGCATCCTTCGTGGCCCTAAATTAGCTTTTAGTTTGTACTAAAAATGGAAGATGCCAGGGGTGAGCACAAATCCTGTGCTCCTGCACAGGGTGCAGCAGAGGCGTGTGTTGGGCTAACACCAAAGCCATTCTCCTGGGGCTCTGAGCCACATCGCTGCTTCTGAACCAAAGTGCAGCAGCACTTCAGGTGGTTCGCAGCTGATGACTGTTTGTTCATTTGGTGGTTGGTTGGATTTTTCTTTCTGAAAGGGCCAAATCTGTTGCTGCATCAGACATGTGCTGTGGCGGATGCCGTATGAAGCATATGCCTACTTGCTTTCATCAGCATGTGCTACTGTCTTAACACTTGTTATTACTTAAGATAGGGGAAAGTTTATGTGTAAACAAAGGTTTACGATGCATGTTAAAAATGTGCCACACACAGTGTGAACCACAAACCTCCTTGTAAATATGGCAATACAAACCCAAATATTCTAAGCAGGGCTTCCACACTGAAGCTTTGGTGTTGGTGTGGCTGTGGTCTGGAGAGAAAATCTTCTCTTCAACTCTGGTTGTGTCCTGTACATTTCCAAGAGAGGAGTATAAGGTGTTTTGGTTATTTTAAGAGGGGACAGGAGCATTTGTGTTTGGGGTCTACTCTGGCTGGTAGACCCCATAAAAGCAGAGACCCTGTTGGGAACAGGAATCTGCAACAGCATTTTTAATTCTTATAAGGTGTGAATCTTCTCATCATTTAAAGCAAAATGGTAAGAACAGCCAGCTTACGTTTAAGGGAGAAATGATAAGCCTAAGTCACTGCTGCACAATTGATTTTTGCCTTCCTAGAACAAGCAGGGGTGGATGCTGAAAGACAGTGGGTTCTCAGATGTTTCCCTCTTGGATTGTTAACCCAAATCTCAGCTAGTCATGCCAGTAATGAGAAGTATCAGACTGTCTTGTCCAGCAGCTGAGAAAATGACATTATCTTTCTGCACCTAAGATATCTCTAGGTTAATGGGCATTTATTCCTTGCACCACAATACAAAAGCTGTTTATCTGAATGGTATGAGATTTGGGAATTTTGTTTGCTTGATCTTCTTGAAGCATTTCTCAAGAAGCAAGCATTGGATTTGCTGCTCTTTGCCACCCACCACACTCTGACTGTGGCTAGTCCAGTGGCTGTTCACATGCCAGAGAAGGCTTTCCCAGAAGAGGTGAAACTTCCAGGATGTTTAGGCTCAGCAGCTCTTCCTGTCATGCTTTTTGCCAAGTGCATTTGCAAACCTCACCAGGGTCCTGGTGCGCCTTGCCCAGATCAGGCGTGCCCAATTATGCACAAACAGCAGCATCCAAAACAGGCCGCCCCTCCTGGCATCCGCAGCGCCAAAAGCATGCTGGAGCCGCTCCACTGCAGCCAGCGGACTAACACCGATTTACTGTGATTAACAGCCCTCCCGTGGTTTTCTGAAGGAAATCTCTGCAGCAGCAAGCTGGAGGTGGTAATTTGGTGCAAGACCTCTGCTCTAGGGAGTATTATGCATTAGCCTAACAGCTCTTTTATAGAAGTGCTTTTGGACGATGCTGACAGTACGTCCTTTCTTGGCCAGCAGGTCTGTGTTCCTGGAACAGCAAGACACGCTCTGAAATAGACATGTTTCCAGATGGGTTGCTGCTTCAAAGCCAGCTGTGGGTACCTAAGCCACTCATACCTTCCAGCACATGCTGATACCCCATTGACAGGTTATCACGCTCTGGTGATAAGGTGTATTTTGCCTTCAAACTATGTGGAGGTTCCCAAGCAGGGGGAGAGTTAACCTCCCTGCGAATCTGCCTCCACAGCAGATGCATCAGCTTAGCAGCTCTTTTCTCACTGAGGCTATGTTATAGCTAAACCAGCTTGAAAATACATAATTTGCATGTGCTCCCCTCATTAATTCTCCTGTGTAATTGTGATGAGCAGTGGCTGAGGCTTCTCCACAGTCACTGCCCAAGAAGCCTCAGTTTGCAATATTGCAGTGTAATGCAGTGAGAGATTTTAGCCGTACCTCCTGTACCACTGACCCTGAGAAGACCACTGTGCACGGAGGCTTTAGTGATGCACGCAGCAGCGGACTGGAGGAGGCACAGGCCTGTGCTGGGCTCTGTGAGGCAGCGGGTCCACTGTGACCTTCAGGCTCTGCTGTGCTGTGGGCATCCCTCCGCTCGCTACAGGGCAGCCCCACCATGCACGGTGATAAGGAGCCTGCGGGGAGCTCCCACACTGTACTGACTATTATACTATCTGCACAGCCTTGCCTTTGCCTAAAAATGCAGCAAGATCCCACTTGAATGCTATCTGTATTTGATGGTAGGAATGATGACTGGAGTTCTTTTCTTGTAAGAAATTTCTATGTCTCAAAGGACAAAAAACGGGATAACCCTTCTGTGGACTGGATCTGCATACATGGGTTGGATCATTAGATGCTGCACAACTCAGGATTACCAGTATCTGAAGAGATAGAACATTACCTACAGTTCTTTCTCTTTAATTATTGTGCTAGCCCTAATAAAAAGGATGTAAAATGATACTTCACAAAGTCAGAGTGCCTTTCTTACAAGAAAAATGATGGACCAGCACCTCCTTGTGCAAAAGCTCTGCCGTGCAGGCAACAGTTTACCACTGCCACCAAGTAACAAATAGCTGGACAGAACATGAACGTTCACATTGAAAGCTGAGTTCTGCAGAGAGGAATCTGTTTTTACCAAGGTGAGATATCTGCTTGACTGTTCTAGCTTAGGCTTTTTCAAGGGCTTGTTCTAAATATCCTGTGGAAAGCCCAGACCCTTTAAACTAAACTAATGAATTAATGCATCTACGAGCAATCAAATGATTAAAAAA